>NC_088355.1:16872500-17152500 GCF_036884655.1 Musa acuminata AAA Group | reverse complement strand
GATAGACGATCGCGATGCATGGAGATGCATCGAGATGTCGACGGAACCGATGCAGACGAGATGGACGATCATAGGGAATGGAGATGCACCGTTGCACACATAAATCTTGATGTGAGTGATTAGGCCTACTGGCTCCGGCCGGATCACATTAGGTTGTGGTTTATGATCATCTGGTGTGATTGCTTATACACATACTATATTTGTATATATATTTGCATGCGATGTAGATATATATTAAATATGTATATGTGTGATATGTCATATTAGGAGACCAAATTATGAAAACCTATCTCTCCATAATATTAAGTCGGTAAACGTGAGGCAATTAGATTGACCCACGTGGCCTTCCATCGTTATAGGTAGGAACCGGCTCCCGGTATAGGTTGAGTTGGTCGGGTCCCTCGAGGCTCATCTATATCGCGATTCGCTATCTTGCTTATGACATAGAGATGTCATCGGTGACCTTAGGATATGGTATGTTTGGTCGAGTCCCTCGAGGGTATATCATCAAATCAAACTCATATTATAACGAAGGTATTGACTTAACCGAACATCATAGTTGGTCAAATCCCTCGAGACCATGGTGATTCGGAGGCCGAACAGAACGGGAATCACAAGGAATTGTGATCGACAAGAGTTGTCCACCTTTTGGGCATAGTGTGATTAGTCGAGTTCCTCGAGGTTACACTAAGATGCTAATTGGATCCTAATCCCCACTAGAAGTTTGCTGGAGACTTCCGTTTCACATACTGAGGGTGTCACGTGACTCGCTAGTAAAATAGTGAGAGTATATTAAGATAGAAGCCCATATCTTGATTGTTTATTTCCTGTAAAATCTACATGTCATTTATTTCTACTGTATCTTTATTTTCAGAAAATGTCAGTTTCAAATCCCTTACGTGGCATTCGTGATGTCAACCACCTCATTGGTTCAAATTATACAAATTGGCTCTGTAACTTAAGAATTGTTCTCACGATAAAGAAAATCGCGTACGTCCTTGATACAGTAATGCTTACGCCCGAGGAAGGGGTAGGGGAGGATGAGATCACTCGCTACGTGAAGTACATTGATGACTCCACTCTTGCTCAGTGCTACATGTTGAGCTCTATGACTCATGAGTTATAGAGACAACATAAAAAGATGGATGTCAAATTCATTCTCCTATATGTTCGTAAATTGTTTGAGGAACAGGAAATGACTCAACGATATGAGATATCCAAGAGCCTCTTCAGCGCTAGGATGACTGAGAGGACACTGGTTCAGAACCATGTCCTAAAAGATGATTGAGTGGATAGAGAAACTCACAAGTCTACGAATGATCCTAGAGGATAACTTATATGTGGACATTATGCTTCAATCCCTATTAGATTCATTTTCACAATTCATAATGAATTTTAATATGAACAAGCTTGATATGACTCTCCCAAAGCTCCTCAATATGTTGTGGGAGGTAAAGAGTACTATCAAGAAAGAGAAGCCAGTTCTCTATACTAGTGAGACCGGAAAGAAAAGGAAAGCAGAAAAGTCCCTTAAGAAGGGCAAGGGCAAGGGCAAACCAGGTAAAGCAAAGGTTGCTAAGAAAGACCTAGTAAAGGACAAAGGCCAGTGCTTCCACTGTGACAAAGATGGTAACTGGAAGAGGAACTGCAAAGAGTAACTTGCAAAGAGGGTGAAACAAAAGCTTGGAGAAGCTTCGGGGACATTCATGATCAGTCTCCATTTGTCAGACTCTTATGACAACACATGGGTATTGGATACCGATAGTGCTTATCATATATGCAATTCGTTGCAGGTTCTGGGAAGGCCTAGGAGACTAGGGAGATTGGCGAGATGAATATTGCATAAAGGTTTGTTTATGCTAGACACTACTGCATATATCATGAATGTAAATGTGTCTAAGAGGAAATGAGATGAGATGAACAATGCATACCTGTAGCATTGTAGGCTAGGTTACATTCATGAGGGAAAGATTCAAAAGTTGCTAAATGATGGATATTTTAATCCATTCGATTATGAGTCATATGCAACTTGCAAGCCTTGCCTTCATGGAAAACCAACCAACTCTCCATTTAGTGGAATTGGAGAGAGAGCCACTGAGCTATTGGAACTCATACATAGTGATGTATGTGGACCCATGTCAACTCATGCCATCAGCGGTTACTCCTACTTCATTACCTTTACTGATGATTTCTCAAGGTTTGAATATATGTACTTAATGAAGTACAAGTCCGAGGCTTTTGAGAAATTCAGAGAGTATAAAAATGAAGTGGAGAACTAGACTGGAAAGAGTATTAAGACTCTTCGATTAGATCGAGGAGGTGAGTACTTAAGTACAGAGTTTACTTAGTTCCTCAAGGACCATGGGATATTATCCTAATGGACACCTATACACCTCAGCTCAATGGTGTGTCTTAAAGGAGAAATCACATGTTGTTAGACATGGTATGATCCATGATGAGTTTCGCTGACCTACCCATCTCATTCTAGGGATATGCCCTAGAGACTGTAACTTACTTTCTGAATAGAGTTCCAACTAAGTCGGTAGTGTCTACATCATATGAGATATGGAAAGGGAAGAAGCCCGATCTTAAGGTTATTAAGGTTTGGGGCTGCCTTGCCCACGTTAAAAGACACAACTTCGATAAGTTAGAATCGAGGATAAAGTGGTTCAAGTTTGTGGGATACCCTAAGGAAACTTGTGGGTATTATTTCTATCATCTTGAGGACCAAAAGGTCTTTGTAGCCAAGAGAGCAGTGTTCCTTGAGAAGGAACACATTTGCGGAGACAATGGGAGCATGATAGAGTTGAGCGAGGTTGGAGAACCTAGCTCAAGCACTACTCTGTAGTCCAAGTCTATTCAAGTACCTAATACACAAGTTCCAACTTTACGTAGGTCCGACAGAGTATCACATCCTCCTAAGAGATATGTGGGACATATTAGAGGAGAGGATGTTAAGGATATTAATTCTCAAACCTACGAGGAGGCTATTATGTGTATAGAATCTGGGAAGTGGCAAGAAGCCATGAATTCTGAGATGGATTCCATGTACTCCAACAAAGTTTGGAACCTAGTTGATGCGCCCGAGGGTATTGTACCCATCGGTTGCAAATGGATCTTTAAGAAAAGATCGGAATAGATGGAAAGGTAGAGACCTATAAAGCAAGGCTAGTGGCTAAGGGGTATCATCAAAGGCAAGGTGTTGACTATGACGAAACCTTCTCACCCGTAGCAATGCTAAAATCCATTAGAATTCTATTGGCTATTGCAGCACACTATGATTATGAGATCTAGAAGATGGATATAAAAATCATATTCCTCAATAGGAACCTCGAGGGGGAGGTGTATATGATACAACCCGAGGGATTCATGTCCAATGACTGCCCAGATAAGGTATGTAGGTTGCTTAGATCCATTTATGGACTAAAGCAAGCTTCTCGAAGTTGGAACATAAGATTTGACGAGGCAATCAGATCTTATGACTTTGTTAAGAACGAAGATGAGCCTTGTGTATACAGGAAGGTAAGTGGGAGCGCTATCACCATTTTGGTGTTATATGTAGTTGACATCCTGATCATTGAGAATAATGTAGGAATGCTATCCATAGTAAAGGCTTGGTTATCTAGACACTTCCCCATGAAGGACTTAGGGGAAGCATCCTATATCTTGGGCATTCGGATCTATAGAGATAGATCCAAGAGGATGCTTGGCTTGTCCCAATCCAAGTACATAGAAACCATTGTCAAAAGGTTTGGCATGGAAAATTTTAAGAGAGGTCTCATACCAATAAGACATGAGATATCGCTTTCTAGGAGTATGTCCCCAAAGAGTCCTGAAGAAAGGGCGAACATGGATATGATACCATATGCCTCAGCGATAGGGTCTATCATGTATGTCATGCTATGTACTAGGCCTATTATAGCGCATGCCCTGAGTATCACGAGCAGGTATCAGGTGGATCTAGGCTTGGAGCACTAGAAAGCAGTAAAGTGTATCCTTAAGTACTTGAGATGAACTAAGGATCTTTTACTAAAATATGGATGTAGTAGCCTCAGGGTTGAAGGCTACACAAACTCAAGTTTTCAGTCTGATGTTGATAATAGCAAGTCGAATTTGGGATATGTGTACACCTTGAATGGAGGAGTAGTGTGCTTGAAGAGTTCCAAGTAAGATAATACTGCTGACTCAACCGTAGAGGTAGAGTACATTGCTACAATAGAGGCAGCAAAGGAGGAAGTCTGGATGAAGAAGTTCATCACAGATCTAGGAATCGGGCTAAGTAGCGAGGAGTTTGTTGAATCTCGGATTTTGATAATGAAGTCAATTGTCATTTGTTATCTAATCTATATGTTGAGATAAGTGTGCAGGATTAACTACGATGAAAGTAAGATATACAGCAGGAGTTGCGCCGGAATCAAGACAATGATCACGTTGGGAGTTTGAGAGTTCGACGGAAGTTCGGACAGTCGTCGGAGGTTCTGCGGGAACAAATCCGAGAAGTCCATGAGCTTGCCAAAGAAGCTCATCGGAACTCGACAAGTGGATCGTCGCAAGTCCAAGAGTTTGCCGGAAGTCCGCAGGAGCATCACCGAGGGTTCATTAGATGATCGACGAAAGTTCGTCGGAAGTTCGCCGGAAGCTCGCCGGAAGAAGTGATTGATGCACTGGAGCAAGTTACAGTAAATGTCTTAGGAAATATCATAGTTAGCACACTGATTAAGTTGGAAATGGGAGGTGATCCCATTAACTTAATCTTGGGGCAATTGGGCCCTTGAAAAACCCAAATTGGGCTGAATGGATCAACCCATTCGGACCCTGATTTCTGCTAGGTGGTTGAACCGCCCCAGCCAGGCGGTGGCACCGCTTGGGCTCAGTCTCCGAGCGAGACTGGGCAGTGCAACCGCCCCTGATAGGAGGTGGCACTGCTTGAGCTCGGTCTTCAAGCTCTATCAGGAGGTGCAACCGCCCCTGACAGGAGGTGGCACCGCCCAAAGGCTTAGTCTTCGAGCTCTGCCAAGCGGTGCAATCGCCAGATCCCAGAATTCCGAGAATTGACAGTTTTGAGCTCGAAATTCAAACTGGGTTGGGGCCTATAAATGCCCCACCCTTTCAGCACTGAAAGAGCACCAAAAACACACCGAAATCCTGATCTTATTCTGTGATTTTTAGAGCTCAAAATTGTTGTAAAGGCCAAAAGTTCTTCTCCCTCTTTTCTTCCAAGTTATGATCTTTAAAGAGAGGAGAGAAAATTCTGCAAGGGTTGTCTCCTAAGCCCGTCAAAAGGAGTGAAACTGTAAAAGGGTGGTTGGCCTTCGCCTATTGAAGGAAGGCCTCTAGTAGACGTCAGTGACCTCGTCGGTGGAGGAAACCAAAAGTGGATGTAGGTCAAGATTGACCGAACCATTATAAATCTTGATTTGTATTTACTTTGAGCATCTTATCCTTATTGCAAACCTCCTCAATAGCTTACTGCCTTCTGCACATTTACGATCGTGTTTTAAAGTTCAGTATTTTCCGAATCGGCGTTTAGACGTAAATCAGTTTTATCGTACGAACATCATTTTTCAGTTTGCGCTTACATTTTAACTTTCATCATAACTGCAAACTACCTTCATAGATTTCTTTAAACTACATCTCGCTTGATTACAAGTTAAAGAGATTTACGAATCGGCTTTTCTACCGAAATCACTTTTATCGTACGAACACCTTTTTAATCGTCGAAAGTTTTCCGCTACACTAATTCACCCCCCCCCCCCCTCTTAGTGCTCTTGATCCTAACAATTGGTATCAGAGCGGGGTTAACTCTCAAACAGATTAAAACTCAAGAGAGATGACATACACCGGAAACCAAGAGGGCCATTCTATTACACGTCCACCCATGTTCAATGGGACGGACTACACCTATTGGAAGACCCGAATGAGGATCTTTCTTATTTCTATGGATTTTGAACTTTGGAATCATGTCGAAAATGGATTTTTGAAGTCTTCTCTTCCAATGATCGATTGGAATGAATTGGAGAAGAAGGCTTTCGCTCTTAATGCAAAGGCTATGAATGCCTTATTTTGTGCGCTTGATAAAAACGAGTTCAACCGTGTTTCGGTTTATGAAACCACATTTGATATTTGGCACACACTCGAAGTGACTCACGAAGACACAAGTAGAGTGAAAGAGTCAAAAATCAATCTTTTGATACATTCTTTCGAACTTTTCCGGATGAAACCGAGTGAGACTATTAGCGACATGTTTACCCATTTCACGGATATCGTCAACGGTCTAAAAGGACTCGGAAAAAGTTTTTTAGATTTTGAGCTCGTAAATAAGATTCTAAGATCCCTTCCTAAGAGTTGGGATCCTAAAGTCACTGCTATTCAAGAGGCGAAAGATCTAAACAACTTTCCTCTTGAAAACTAATCAGATCATTAATGACCTACGAGATGACTTGCAAGCTCATGAAGAACAAGAAGACATCCTTCCAAAGAACAGGAAGGATATGACACTTAGAACTTCAGAAGACCACTTGAGAGAAAACTCAAGTGATGAGGACTGTGACGATGACTTGGCACTTCTAACAAGAAATTTTAAAAAATTCATTAAAAGAAACAAGTTTAAGAATGAAACAAAAAATAAATTTGAACCCAAGAAGGACCAAGTTATTTGCTATGAGTGCAAAAAGCCGGGACACTACAAGAGTGATTGTCCCCAAGTCAAAAATAGAACATCAAAGAAGAAGGCGCTCAAAGCAACGTGGGATGACTCGAGCGCGTCCGAAGAAGAGGAGTCCAACACCGAGCAAGTTGCTCATTACGCCTTAATGGCCATCGGGGAGGAGGTAACGAATTTAATAGATGCAGATTTATCATTTGATGAATTATTAAATACCTTCCATGACTTATTTGATGAATGCAAGATTATTAGTAGAAAATATAAATTGCTAAAAAAGGAGCATGATAGTCTTACTTGTAATTTTGATAAGTTAAAAATTGAATATCATGATAGTTTAGGTTCATGCATAAAATGTCATGATCTAGAAACTCTCCAAAAGGAAAACTTACTACTTAAAGACACCTTGAAGAAATTCGAGGTTGGTAGCAAATCTTTGAACATGATCCTTGCAAACAAGGGTCACGTTCCCAAAAGAATTGGAATCGGATTTGTGAGAAGTCCTCACCAAAATCCAACCACCTTTATAAAAGGCCCCATCTTACATGTTCGATACCAAAGCAAATGCAACTTTTGTTGCAAACTTGGACACAAAACGCATTATTGTCCATTCAAGAAAATTAGTCCGAACAAATTAATTTGGGTTCCTAAAGGGACCATGATAAATTCTATGCAATATGATAAATAATGTAAATCTATTTTTGAGTCACCCAAAAGCAAATGGGTACCTAAAGATCATCCTTTCTTGTAGAAACCTATACTATCGCAAGCTAGGAGCAAGAGATGGTACCTTGATAGTGGATGCTAAAGGCATATGACCGGAGATCCATCTCAATTCTCTAAGCTCACTAGCATAGACGAAGGCTATGTCACCTTCGGAGACAACAAAAAGGGTAAAATCATTGGCAAAGGAACCATAGGTAACAAATCCAACTTCTTTATTGAAGATGTTTTGTTAGTTGATGGTTTAAAACATAACCTCTTGAGCATTAGTCAATTATGTGATAAAGGATATATAGTTAGATTCGAATCTAATGCTTGCATCATTGAAAAATCACACAAAAACACGTCTATGATTGCATTAAAACAAAATAACGTATATACTATTGATATCAATGATTTGTATAATGAAATGTGTTTTTCGGTTTTGAATGAGGATGCTTGGCTATGACATAGAAGATTAGGTCATGCTAGCATGAAACTAATCACTCAAATATCATCTAAAGAACTTGTAAGAGGAATTCCTCATATCAAGTTCATCAAAGATAATGTATGTGATGCTTGCCAATTAGGTAAACAAATTAAGGGTAGTTTCAAATATAAGAATCAAATAAGCACCTCTAGGCCCTTACAATTGATCCATATGGACTTGTTCGGACCAATCTCTACATCAAGCCTAGGAGGTAGCAAATACGCCTTCGTTATTGTGGATGACTATAGCAAATACACATGGACTTACTTCTTAAAACAGAAAAATGAATGCTTTAGATATTTTACCAAGTTTTGTAAACTTGTTCAAAATGAGAAGGGTTCTATGATTTCGTCAATTAGAAGTGATCACGGTGGTGAATTTCAAAACCATGATTTTCAAGAATTTTGTGAACTCAATAGATACAACCATAATTTCTCTACTCCTAGAAATCCTCAACAAAATGGAGTAGTAGAAAGAAAAAATCAAAATTTATAAGAAATGGCAAGAACCATGTTGAATGAACATAGCCTACCCAAATATTTTTAGGCCGAAGCCATAAACAATGCATGCTATATTTTGAATAGAGTTCTAGTAAGACCCTTACTCACCAAAACTCCCTATGAGTTATGGAACAACAAAAAACCCAATGTTTCATATTTTAAAGTCTTTGGGTGTAAGTGTTTTATCTTGAATGAAAAAGATAACTTAGGAAAATTTGATGCTAAATCCGATGAAGGAATCTTTCTTGGTTATTCTTTGGTTTCTAAAGCTTTTCGTATATTCAATAAAAGAACTTTAATTATTGAAGAATCCATTCATGTTGTTTTCAATAAGATTTCGGAAATCAGGAAAAATGATTTTGATGATGATGTTAATTTTGATTCCTTGAATTTAAATGAAACCCCATCCCCAACTAGCAATTTGGATGCATCCACTTCCGAAACATTCTTACCCAAGGATTGGAAGTATGTAGATGCTCATCCTAAGGAGCTAATCTTAGGAGACATATCAAAGGGGGTTCAAACATGTTCTTCTCTTAAAAATTTTGGTGTCAACGCTGTTTTTCTCTCCCAAATTGAACCCAAATGTGTTGATGAAGCCATGAAAGATGATTAATGGATTATCACAATGCAAGATGAATTAAATCAATTTGAGAGAAATGAGGTGTGGAAGCTTGTTCCTAGGCCAACTGACCATTTAGTTATTGGTACTAAATGGGTTTTTAGAAACAAGCAAGATGAATATGGTATCGTGGTTAGAAACAAGGCTAGATTAGTGGCCAAAGGTTTCAACCAAGAAGAAGGTATTGATTACGAAGAAACTTTCGCTCTTGTGGCTCGATTAGAAGCCATAAGGATGCTCCTTGCCTACGCTAGTAGTAATAATTTTAAGTTGTTTCAAATGGATGTTAAAAGCACTTTTCTTAATGGCTTTATTTCCGAAGAAGTCTATGTTGAACAACCTCCCGGATTTGAAAATAATAGCCTCCCTAATCATGTGTTTAGATTAACTAAAGCTCTCTATAGTTTAAAACAAGCTCCGAGGGCTTGGTATGAGAGACTTAGTTCTTTTCTTATTGAAAATAATTTCACAAAAGGCAAGGTTGATACTACATTGTTCATCAAGAATTTTGAAAATAATTTTCTCATTGTTCAGATTTATGTTGATGATATTATCTTTGGTTCTACGAATGAATCTCTTTGTGAATCTTTTGCTAAAACTATGAGTCTTGAATTCGAAATGAGTTTAATGGGAGAATTAACATTCTTCTTAGGCTTACAAATCAAACAACTAAGCAATGACATCGTTATTAGTCAAACTAAATATGCTATAAATTTGCTAAAAATGTTTAATATGAATAGCTCAAAAGCTATTAACACTCCTATGAGCACCTCCACTAAGTTAGAAATTGATGAAATTGGAGAAAGCTTCGATAAAAAAACTTATAGGGGCATGATAGGAAGTTTACTTTACTTCACTGCAACTAGACCAGATATCATGTTCAGTGTAGGACTTTGTGCTAGATTTCAATCAAACCCTAAGATATCTCATCTCAAAGCAGTTAAAAGAATACTTAGATATCTTAATGGTGTCACAAATCTAGGATTATGGTACCCAAAATCAGAGAATCTTGAGTTAATTGCTTATGCTGATGCGGACTTTGCTGGCTGTAGACTAGATAGAAAAAGCACGTCAGAAATATGTCAATTTTTAGGACATGCCCTTGTTTCCTGGTCATCTAAGAAATAAAACTCGGTTGCACTATCAACAACCGAAACTGAATATATTGCAGCAAGTGTATGTTGTACACAAGTTGTATGGATGAAAAACACCTTAGAAGATTATAAAGTTCATCTTAAAAATATTCCCATTAAATGTGATAACACAAGTGCAATATGCTTAACAAAGAATCCTATACAACACTAAAGAACAAAACATATTGATATTAGACATCACTTTATACGATATCATGTTACTAATCATAATGTAATCATAGAGTTCATTGATACTAAACATCAACTAGCTGATATTTTTACAAAACCTAAGTGAAGAACAATTTGATTTCATAAGAAGAGAATTAGGAATGTTAATGTGTCCAAATACATAAACTAGTTAAAATTATTTTTCGAACTTTATTGAATGATCAAATCACTTGATTGTCATTACATGCCTAAATAACATGTTGGAAATTATGTGTTGAATACAAAAATTTCCACAACAATAAGCATGTTTTGTCTTCATAATTGTATTTGAAAATCTATAGTATAGTCTTGTCCGACTGCATGAAAGTATTAATTTCATTTTTGGATTCGCTTAACAATTGGTATCCTAACAATCGGATTTTCTCATACACTTATTATATGAAAAATATTTTTTCTGAAATGGATTTGATGAAATGATTCCTACTTATAAATTCCATCTTGAAATATGGATGATAGTGTTTTTACTTGCAAAGATTTGTTTCACATACATATCTTGATCCTTATAAAAATAAAGCATGATTTAATCTCTCATCGATTTTAACTTCACTCAAAGTAAACTCACAAATAGCCTTCCTCCTTCATGCAAAAAGATTATAACAAATAAAAAGGAAGAAGTACTCAAAGCGATCTACATATCATGCTTTCCTTTATATGCTTGTATAATTGATTTCCTATCACTCACTATTGGAAAATAACATGAACCTAGTAAAGGCATGAATAATTATCACACTTATACTCAAAATTTACTTATATTATTCTCCTGGTATCACAATTACCACACTTTTTGTTGATGACAAAGGGGGAGAAATATATGAGTATTAATGCTATGCTATGCCTTGTTTGTATCGTGTCAAGATATCAAACAAAAAACTTGCATCGTAATTTTACGTATTGATATCTTACCATGTGATGAAATGCAATAATTGCTAAAACATTTGAAATGTGTGCATCATGTAATGATATCAAAATCTTACTTCGCAGTTTTACATGTTGACATCTTACAATATAATGAATTGCTACTATTACCATCATTCAAACTTGTAATGTAAAATTTGAAAATGAATGTCAAGCCTTGACATCATCTTCAGAGAGAAACATCATGATGGGAATCATGATGGGAGTATTGATAAGTTTAAATGATTTTAACTTATCAATATGTCTCTTGAATTCAAAGGTTTTGAATTCAAGAATGACTTATCTCAAGTATGACATATAGACAGGGGGAGTTAAGGTTAACTCCATTATCAATTGATTGTCATCATCAAAAAGGGGGAGATTGTTGAATCTCGGATTTTGATGATGAAGTCAATTATCATTTGTTATCTAATCTATATGTTGAGATAAGTGTGCAGGATTAACTACGATGAAAGTAAGATATGCAGCAGGAGTTGCGCCGGAATCAAGACAATGATCACGTTGGGAGTTCGAGAGTTCGACGGAAGTTCTGACAATCGTCGGAGGTTCTGCGGGAACAAATCCGAGAAGTCCATGAGCTTGCCAAAGAAGCTCGTTGGAACTCGCCAAGTGGATCGTCGCAAGTCCAGGAGTTTGCTAGAAGTCCGTAGGAGCATCACCGAGGGTTCATCGGATGATCGACGGAAGTTCGCCGGAAGCTCACCGGAAGAAGCGATTGATGCACCGGAGAAATTTGCAATAAATGTCTTAGGAAATATCATAATTAGCACAATAATTAAGTTGGAAATGGGAGGTGATCCCATTAACTTAATCTTGGGGCAATTGGGCCCCTGGAAAACCCAAATTGGGCCGAATGGATCAACCCATTCGGACCCTGATTTCTGTCAAGCGGTTGAACCGCCCCAGCCAGGCGGTGGCACCGCCTGGGCTCAGTCTTCGAGCGAGAGTGGGCGGTGTAACCGCCCCTGACAAGTGGTGGCACCGCCTGAGCTCGGTCTTCGAGCTCTGGCAGGAGGTGCAACCGCCTCAGTTAAGCGGTGGCACCGCCTGAGCTCGGTCTTCGAGCTCTGGCAGGAGGTGCAACCGCCCCTGACAGGAGGTGGCACCACCCAGAGGCTCAGTCTTCGAGCTCTGCTAGGCGGTGCAACCGCTTCATTCAGGAGATGCAACCGCCAGATCCCGGAATTCCGGGAATTGACAGTTTTGAGCTCAAAATTCAAACTGGGTTGGGGCCTATAAATACTCCACCCTTTCAATACTGAAAGGGCACCCAAAAACCACCGAAATTCTGATTTTACTTTGTGATTTTTAGAGCTCAAAAGTGTTGTATGAGTTGAAAGTTCTTCTTTCTCTTTTCTTCCAAGTTCTAATCTGTTAAGAGAGGAAAGAAAATTTTGTAAGGGTTGTCTCCTAAGCCCGTCAAAAGGAGTGAAACTATAAAAGGGTGGTTGGCCTTCGCCTATTGAAGGAAGGCCTCTAGTGGACGTCAGTGACCTCGTCGGAGGAGGAAGCCAAAAGTGGAAGTAGGTCAAGATTGACTGAACCACTCTAAATCTCGGTTTGCATTTCCTTTGAGCATCTTATCTTTACTGCAAACCTCCTCAAAAGCTTACTGCCTTCTGCGCATATACGATCATGTTTCAAGCTCTACATTTTCCGAATCGGCGTTTAGACATAAATCATTTTTATCGTACGAACATCATATTTCAATTTGTATTTATATTCTGATTTCTATCATAACTGCAAACTGCCTTTATATCTTAGCTTTAACTGCATCTTGCTTGATTACAAGTTAAAGTGATTTACGAATCGGATTTTCTACCAAAATCGCTCTTATCGTACGAACGCGATTTTAATCGTCAAAAGTTTTCCGCTACACTAATTCACCCCGCCCCCCCCCCCCCCCCTCTTAGTGCTCTTGATCCTAACATATATGGAGATCAGACTCAAGGGAGGGTTGACCCGTGGAATGGTGGGCGCGAGGGCCACCATCAACTCAATGCAAAAACGAGGAGTGGAGCAACTTGGGTGTAACTTGGCGAAGTACCTAAGCCGCATGAAGGGAGCCAGCATAGA
The DNA here is from genome assembly GCF_036884655.1 of Musa acuminata AAA Group. NCBI lineage: Eukaryota > Viridiplantae > Streptophyta > Magnoliopsida > Zingiberales > Musaceae > Musa > Musa acuminata. The sequence goes on along the minus strand of NC_088355.1, from coordinate 17,139,173 downwards.
AGATAGAACATGGAGCGAAGGCATAGTGCTTTCCTTGGACAAAGGTCAAGGACATGAACTCTTACAAAGGCAAGAGCAGGATCATGTTGTTCCATGGGTCCTTCATTCTGACGGAGTAGACTCATCTTGCATGGTGCCAAAGATGAAGGGAGCTTCTGGGCACATGCACCTTATCTCGAAGAAGCATTTGATGGAGGAACTAAGGCGACTCAACTTGCGGAGGCGAAGTTGGTTTTAGAAGGCCTTGGTACAGGGCAAGAGGATACGGAGGTGGGTACTCTTGAAGAATATGCCGCAGTGTTACTAGTCAAGTTGCCAAGTAGGAAGTAGTGCACAGCGGAGATTGTACTGGTAGGGGCAGAGGCCCAGGATCCAGACAATGGTGCACTAATTGTAGTGAAGTCGGTAGACTTCGAGAGCTACTAGGTGACGGACTGTCCTAGAGCGGTGCTTCATCTAGGTGTGACCCAAGAGTGGGTGGATGAAGGTCGATTGCCAAAGGAGCGAATAAAATCGAAGGTGGAAGAGGCCTGTGATGTATTGGTAAAGGCCACACATGGAAGGACGACAATTCGAGTTCCTCCCATAAGGATCAGAATGTAATAGATATGTCACCAGGAGGTGACATGGTGCAGTGGATCGTGGTATAATAGTTCGTGGCAATGCGATACACACGACAAAGTTGTTAGGATCGAGAGCACTAAGAGGGGGGGGGGGTGAATTAGTGCAGCGGAAATCTTACAGCGATTAAAAACCAAAAGCTGCATTCGTTCAAAAACTATTATGATGCAAAAGCTGATTCTCAGTTTGTATCTAAGTGCAGTTTGCGTCTAAGCGCAGATTGCGTCTAAGCGCAGTTTTGCGTCTAAGCGCAGTTTACGTCTAAACTCAGATTTACGTCTAAACGCAGTTTTACGTCTAAACGCAGATTTACGTCTAAACGCAGATTTACGTCTAAACGCAGTTTTACGTCTAAACGCAGATTTACGTCTAAACTCAGATTTACGTCTAAACTCAGATTTACGTCTAAACGCAGATTTACGTCTAAACGCAGTTTTACGTCTAGACGCAGATTTACGTCTAAACTTTGAAACTCGTTTGTATACTCGCAGAAGGCAGTATGCAGTTGAAATCAAGACGTAAACGTGAACTGAGATCTGATGATTGTGCGAGGAAAGCCGATTTACGTCTGAATGCAGATTCGGAAGAACAGCACTTAGAACTTGTTCGTGAAAGCGCAAAGAGCAGTAGTAATGAAGGAGGTTTGCAGTAATGATAAAGTGCTCGAGAATAAACGCAAACCAGAGATTTAGAGTGGTTCGGTCAGCCTTGACCTACTCCACTTTTGGCTTCCTCCACCGACGAGGTTGCCGACGTCAACTAGGTTCCTTCCTTCAATAGGCGAAGGCCAAACTGCCCTTTTACAATTTCTCTCCTTTTGACAGGCTCAGGAGACAACCTTTACAGACCTTTCTCTCCTCACTTTACAACTGAAAACTTGAAGAACAGAAGGAGGAGACTTAAAGGCTTTACAACACTTTTGAGCTCTTAGAATCACAGAAAAGATCAAGATTTCGGTGTAGGTCTGTATCTTTTCAGTGCTGAATGGGTGGGGTATTTATAGGCCCCAACCCAATTCAAAATTCGAGCTCAAAACGATCAAATCGATCAAATCCCAGAATTCTGGGATCAGGCGGTTGCACCTCTTGACTGGAGAGGTGGCACCGCCTGGCAGAGCTCGAAGACTGAGCTCAGGCGATTGCTCCTCTCTGCCAGAGCTCGAAGACTGAGCTCGATGGTTGCATCACCTGGCAGAGCTCGAAGACTGAGCTCGGTGGTTGCACCGCCTGGCAGAGCTCGAAGTCTGAGCTCGGTGGTTGCATCACCTGGCAGAGCTCGAAACTGAGCTCAGGCTGATGCACCTCTCTGCCAGAGCTCGAAGACTGAGCTCGGTGATTGCATCACCTGGCAGAGCTCGAGACTGAGCTCAGGCTGATGCACCTCTCTGCCTGAGCTCGAAGACTGAGCTCGGTGGTTGCATCGCCTGGCAGAGCTCGAAACTTGAGCTCTGGCGGTGCAACCTCTTGACAGAGGAGGTTGCACCGCCCAGTCTAGCTCGAAGACTGAGCTCTGGGCGGTTGCACCTCTTGGCTGGGGCGGTTGCACCTCCCAGCCTCGCAGCCCTGGCGGTTGCACCTCCTGGCTGGGGCGGTTGCACCTCCCAACCTCACAGCCCTGGCGGTTGCACCTCCTGGCTGGGGCGGTTGCACCTCCTGGTGCAATCAGGGTCCGAATGGTTCGCTCCATTAGGCCCAATTTGAATCTTTTCAGGGGCCCAATTGCCCCAAGATTAAGCTAATGGGATCACCTCCCATTTTCATGCTTAATCATCATGCTAACTACGATTAACTCTAAGACAACTTCTGCAGCTTTGCTCCGATGCGTCAATCGCTTCTTCCGGCGAGTTTCCAGCCAACTTCCGTCGATCATCCGATAAACCCTCGGTGATCCTTCTGCGGACATCCGGCATACTCCTGGACTTTGCGACGATCCACCTGGCGAGTTCCGACGAGCTTCGCTTGGCAAGCTTCTGGACTTCTCGGATCTGTTCTCGCTGAACCTCCGACGACCGTCCGAACTTCCGTCGAACTCTCGAACTCCCAACGTGATCATGATCTTGACTCCGGCGCAACACCTGCTGCTTGTCTTACTTTTATCGTAGTTAATCCTGCACAACAAAACAAAACTTCGATCGAGACAATTAATCCTAAGTAATTAACCAAGTTGTCCGACATGTCATTGGTCCCTCGACGCTTCGTCCGATTCTTCGGCGCATCGTCCTCTTCTGCAGCCTATTGCCCAATCGGCCAGTCGACTCCGCAACTCCGATATCCTTGGCACAATACCCGCTCTTCTTGGCCCGATGCCCGAGTCCACGGCCCGAAGCCTTCTGTCGATACGTCGATCGATCCACCGGCCCGACGTCCAATCTCCTGACATGTTCCTTCGGCACAACATGATTTTCCTGCTTTAATTGTCTCATCCTGATCGAAGCATCCTGCGTCACTCAAAACGCAGATTAAATCATAAACATATATCAAGTAGTTTCATCATCAAAATACGAGATTCAACAAAAGTCTCATGAGGGACTATATCTTACGGAGGTATGATCAGGAGTTACTGGAAGCTCCACTTCAGTGAACAACACGACAGCAAGAAGGGCTATAGATTCAACGATTGAAGGCCATGGTATCACAAAGGCAGGTCTTCCATGCGTACATCGAATCTTGCATCAGATGAAAGCCTTGGTTATCAACATATGGGGGCTATGTTCTACCAAGGGAAAAGTTCGAATGCAAGTACTAGTGAGTCCCATGGGAGAGACTTAATCGTGCAGAGGTATGATCGAAGCAGTTGGAGAGTTGGACTGCCCATATTCGCTTAAGGGAGCCCGACAAGTCAAAGGACAAGGTCGAGTAAGCGAAAGTTACTACCAAGGAAGCTAAGGAGAACAAAATTGATGTAAACCCTACAATGTGATGGTAGAGGCCATGCATGAGAGTTGCAGTTTGTCTTTCCATCGACCAAAGTGAGCTGCTTGGAGAACACAGAGGTGTTGAAGCAGGAGGTCGAAAGGGGCGAGGAAGCAATGACAAGTCCAAAGGGACTTCGCTACCTAAAATCAAGCATAAGTTAGAATGGAGGTAGACTTGAAGGAGTGCCACAGAGACATATTTACTGATCGTGAAGAAAAGGGATGTAGATGCGAGGCGACGGATAGTAGGGCCATGGGCATGGTGGCGCCATGGTACTATAGAGGCAGGACTTCCGTGAAAGTCATTGATCCCTTGCTCTCATGGAGGGAGAGCGTTTGGTCGTGAAAGGTGCTAAGGAGGTGGAGCATACAGAGACAAACTCTAAGTACCGAGATAAGGCTGAAGGGCAGAGGCCAAGGTGTTGGGAAATCTTGGAGGCGATATCACATGTGCAGCGAAAGAACAAGAAAAAAAAATAAAAAAAATTAAAATCTCTAATTTCCTAAAAAGATGTTCGTCGTCATGCGAAGATTGATGAGCAAAAATCCACGAAACAAGCTGCATATAGAATAGATTGTGTTACCTAGGGAGATCGTATATCCCTATTTCCTTGTAGATCTCTAGAAGAGGGTGAAGGAGGTCAAGCGTCCACCTCTCTAGCAGTGATCCACACAGCAGGGCTGCGACGATGCTCCTCAAAACTCTAACCCTGCTCTGAGGTGGAGAGGGGGAGGAGAATATGAGAGGCAAGCAAAGGCTCGAAGACTGAGCTCAAGCGGTTGAACCGCCTCAGTCAAGCGGTGGCACCGCTTGACTGAGGTGGTTCAACCGCCTACCAGAGCTCGGAGACCAAGCTTAGGCGGTGCCACCTCCTATTAGGGGCAGTTGCACCTCCTGCCAGAGCTCGAAGACCGAGCTCAGGCAGTGCCACCGCCTGACTGAGGCGGTTCAACTGCTTGGCAAAAATCAGGGTCCGAATGGGTTGATCCATTCGGCCCAATTTGGGTTTTTCAAGGGCCCAATTGCCCTAAGATTAAGTTAATAGGATCACCTCCCATTTCTAACTTAATCATTGTGCTAACTATGATGTTTCCTAAGACATTTACTGCAACTTGCTCCGGTGCGTCAATCGCTTCTTCTGGCTAGCTTCTGGCGAACTTCCATCGATCATCCGATGAACCCTCGGTGATGCTCCTGCGGACTTCCGGCAAACTCCTGGACTTACGACGATCCACTTGGCGAGTTCTGACGAGCTTCTTTGGCAAGCTCCTGGACTTCTCGGATTTGTTCCCGCAGAACCTTCGACGACCGTCCGGACTTCCGTCGAACTCTCGAACTCCCAACGTGATCATAGTCTTGACTCCGGCGCAGCTACTGCTGCATGTTTTTCTTCCATCATAGTTAATCCTGCACACTTCAAACAAAACTTCAATCGAGACAATTAATCCTAAGCAATTAACCAAGTTGTCCGGCATGTCATTTGTCCCTCGACGCTTTGTCCGATTCTTTAACGCATCATCCTCTCCTATGGCCTATTGCCCAATCGGCCATTTGACTCTGCAACTCCGATATCCTTGGCGCAATACCTACTCTTCTTGGCCTGATGCCCAAGTCCACGGCCCGAAGCCTTCTGTCAATACGTCGACCGATCCATCGGCTCGACATCCAATCTTCTGACATGTTTCTCCGGCACAACATGATTTTTCCTGTTTTAATTATCTCATCCTGATCGAAGCATCCTACGTCACACAAAACGCACATTAAAACATAAACACATATCAAGTGATTTCATCATCAAAATACGAGATTCATCAATCTCCCCCTTTTTGATGATGACAACCACTTGATGACAGAGTTAAACTTAACTCTTGGAGTTTAAACAAACTCCCCCTATCAATATGCCATATTGATAGAACCTTGAATTCAAATTGAATTCAAGTCATTGCAATATTCATCATGAATACTTGCAACATGTCATCATGAACTTATGCATAAACTTATGCATAACATCATACTTCTCCCCCTTTTTCATCAACAAAAAGGAGAAGTCCAACTATTCTTGTGTTTGGAATATAAGTTTAACTCATTGCATGAAAAACATAATATCAAGTTTTATCATCATGCAGTTTTGAAGCTAGAAAATTTAGCAAGTGTTACATCATTCTTAGAACATTAAAGCTATCAAGTTTTAGATATGCAAGTTTCACAACATACAAGATAGTGCTTTTGCTTCTATTGAGATCGCAACTTCTATATCATGCAAGGTAGCAAATTAGAGATGTTCAAGAAGGCAACTCTTGCTTCTTGAAATATGCAAATTTTGTCAACTTTGCTAGATGCGCAAGTTAGCATGTTTTGTTTCTTGAGATAGGCATGATAGCACATTTTGCATTTTCTTGAGATTTCAAGCTAGCAATTCTCGGTGATGTTCAAGATAGCAATTTCTTCTCTTTTGAGAAGTGCAATTTTTGCTTTCATCTTGAATTGTGCAATTTGCTTCTTTTGAGATAGCAACTTTTTGCTTCTCTTTAGATCACAAGCTGGTGATTCTAGCAAATTTTACATCATGCAAGGTAGCGAATTTTTGTGATGTTCAAGATGTCAAGTTCTTTTCTTTGTAATATGTAAGCTAGCAAATATTTACTTCCTTTGCAAAGTACATGTTTGCAGGATGAGCTAGCGATATTTCTCCCCCTTTGTCAATGTCAAAAAGAAGGGAAGACCCTTTGCGTCAATTTCTAACTCATGATAAAGGTAAGTATCAATCTTATCATTATATTTTCAAATTAAAACATATACATTTTCAAAACCATACATTTCATTTTTCATGCATGATATAAATAAATCAATCATCATTATGAGCATATCATACATGATATTCAAGCATTAACATTTTTAAGCATTTATCAACATGTTGATCATGATACCAAGCATTCATTATTTAAAGCATTCATGATACACATCATATGCAATACATCATGTACATCATGATAAAAGGCATAAGTATTGCATGCATAATTTCAAATCATAAATGTTTCAAATTATGATGGTATTAACCTGTCAAATTTCATCCTACCATTCATAATCATAACTTTTCATTTGCATGCATCAAAATAATATCAAGAGTATTTCATGCATAATTTTATATCACCACATAAGGAATATCAAGAAGAAAGTAATTGGGTGATGCAATAAAAATTTCATGAATACAAGGAATTGTATAAAAATCATATCATAAAAGATTAGAACATGTGAATACCAAAAGACATGATTTCTTTTTGAAAAACCTACTCATAATTAATCAAAAGAAAATCGTAGGAGAACGATTAATGAAAAAAAAATCTTGATTCATAATAAATCTTAATTTGTAAATATCATGGAATCAAGATCATGATTTTGGATAAAACTCATTCAAATTCAAATCACCAAAAATCATTTTTATGGTTCACAAAATTCGTAACATAAGTAGATTCATGATTTCATTGATAATATATTTTTTTCTTTTTTAAGTATTTTATTTTAAGTGATTGATTTCATGTTAACATGCTTTTTCATTTATGTTAAATAAAAACATGCATCAACGTTTAGGATCGAAAAATGAATTTCATCATAAAACCATCAAGATCAATAGATTCTCAAAATTGAATTATTATGATCAAGAAAATCTGAAAATAAAATTTAATACTTTCATGCATTCGAACAAGTTTTTGTTATAGATTTTCAAGTTCAATCATGAAGATAAAACATGCTCATGATCATGAAAATTTTTGTATCCAAAACACATAATTTCCAACATGTTATTAAGGCATGTAATAGTGTAAAATCATCATGGCAATTAAGTGATATGATCATTGAATCAAGAAAGTTCAAAAAATAATCTTAACAAGTTCATGCATTCGGGCAAAATTTTGTCATAGTTTTTCAAATACACTCATGAAAATAACACATGCTTATCATCATGTATAGCTTAAAATCTCATGCATAAAATTATTATTTAATATTACATCATTATGTATTTCTTCAAATAAAACATGATTTTATTTAATCAAAATCGAGAAATAACAATAGAAATTAATGTAATACACATTATTGTCAATCAAAATCATTTTGTTTGTTTATCATAAAATATGCAATATTATCATTTTCGAAATTACTAGCATGATCATAGCCTTATCTTGTAGTCAAAGCTCGTCAAAGCCCAATTCGTAGTTTCACCTTTGGAAGTTTTTTAAAAGCTTCATCCTTGGTTGCCTTCCTCTTCTTTGGCCTCTTCCTTCATTCAAGTTTATTATTTATTTTAGATTTTTGTTTAATAAACTTATTAAGATTTAGTGTTCGAAGTTCAAGTTCATCATTGTTCTCATCACTTGAGTCATCGCTCAAGTGGTATTCATTTGTCCAGAGTTCCAAATCCTTCCTATTCTTTGGAAGGTGATTTTGTTCATCATGTTCATCATGAGCATTGTGCACCATTTCATATGTCATCAACGAACCAATTAGTTCTTCAAGTGGTAAGTTGTTTAGGTTTTTAGCTCTTGTATTGTAATTACTTTTGAATCCCACTTCTTAGAAAGAGAACACAAAATCTTGTTTACGAGTTCAAAATTCGAAAAACATTTTCCAAGAGCTCTTAAACTATTGACGACATCCGTGAAACGGGTGTACATGTCAACAATGGTTTCGCTCGGCTTTATTCGAAAAAGCTCGAAATCATGCATCAAAAAATTTACTTTAGAATCTTTTACACTATTTGTGCCTTCGTGTGTGATTTCAAGTGTTCGCCAAATATCGAAAGCCATTTCGCATGTAGAAATCCGATTGAACTCATTTTTGTCCAAAGCACAAAATAAGGCATTCATAGCCTTTGCGTTTAAAGAAAAATACTTCTTCTCCAAATCTGATTATTCGTTCATCGGTTTAGAGGGAAGTTGAAAACCGTTTTCAACAATATTCCATAAATCTAAATTCATAGAAATTATGAAAACTCTCATTCGAGTTTTCCAATAAGTGTAGTCCAATCCATTAAAAAACGGTGGACGAACAACCGAAAAGCCCTCTTGAAAGCCATGAAGAGCCATTTCTCTCGGGTGTAAATCCGAAATGAGAAATACCGGGCTTTGATACCAATTGTTAGGATCAAGAGCACTAAGAGGGGGGGGGGGGGGTGAATTAGTGCAGCGGAAAACTTTTGACAATTAAAATCGCGTTCGTACAATAAGAGCGATTTTGGTAGAAAATCCAATTCGTAAATCACTTTAACTTGTAATCAAGCAAGATGCAGTTAAAGCTAAGATATAAAGGCAGTTTGCAATTATGATAGAAATCAGAATGTAAACGTAAACTGAAATATGATGTTCGTACGATAAAAATGATTTACGTCTAAACGTCGATTCGGAAAATGCAAAGCTTGAAACACGATCATATATGTGCAGAAGGCAGTAAACTTTTGAGGAGGTTTGCAGTAAAGATAAGATGCTCAAAATAAATGCAAACCGAGATTTAGAGTGATTCGGTCAATCTTGACCTACATCCACTTTTGGCTTCCTCCTCCGACGAGGTCACCGACATCCATTAGAGGCCTTCCTTCAATAGGCGAAGGCCAACCACCCTTTTACAATTTCACTCCTTTTGACGGGCTTAGGAGATAACCCTTACAGAATTTTCTTTCATCTCTTAACAGATTAGAACATGGAAGAAAAGAGGAAGAAGAACTTTCAACTCATACTTTTGAGCTCTAAAAATCATAAAGTAAAATCAGAATTTCGGTGGTTTTTGGGTGCCCTTTCAGTGCTGAAAGGGTGGGGTATTTATAGGCCCCAACCCAGTTTGAATTCCGAGCTCAAAACTATCAATTCCCGAAATTCCGAGATCTGGCAGTTGCACCGCCTGACTGAGGCAGTTGCACTGCCTGGCAGAGCTCGAAGACTGAGCCTCTAAGCGATGCCACCTCCTGTTAGGGGCGGTTGCACCTCCTGCCAGAGCTCGAAGACTGAGCTCAGGCGGTGCCACCACTTGACTTAGGCGGTTCAACCACCTGCCAGAGCTCGGAGTCCAAGCTTAGGCGATGCCACCTCCTGTCAGGGGCGGTTGCACCTCCTGCCAGAGCTCGAAGATTGAGCTCAAGCGGTGCCACCGCCTGGCAAAAATTAGGGTCCGAATGGGTTGATCCATTTGGCCCAATTTGGGTTTTTCAGGGGCCCAATTGTCCCAAGATTAAATTAATGGGATCACCTCCCATTTCAAACTTAATCATTGTGCTAACTACGATGTTTCCTAAGACATTTACTGCAACTTGCTCCGGTGCATCAATCGCTTCTTCCGGCGAGCTTCCGACGAACTTCCGTCGATCATCCGATGAACCCTCGGTGATGCTCCTGCGGACTTCCAACAAACTCCTGGACTTGCAATGATCCACTTGGCGAGTTCCGACGAGCTTCTTTGGCAAGCTCTTGGACTTCTCAGATTTGTTCCCGTAGAACCTCTGACGACCGTCCGGACTTCCGTCGAACTCTTGAACTCCCAACGTGATCATAGTTTTGACTCCGGCACAACTACTCCTGCATGTCTTTCTTCCATCGTAGTTAATCCTGCACACTTCAAACAAAACTTCGATCGAGATAATTAATCCTAAGCAATTAACCAAGTTGTCCGGCATGTCATTAGTCCCTCGACGCTTCATCCGATTCTTCGGCGCATCATCCTCTCCTTCGTCCTATTGCCCAATCGACTAGTTGACTCCGCAACTCCGATATTCTTGGCGCAATACCCGCTCTTATTGGCCCGATGCCCATGTCCACGGCCCGAAGCCTTCTGTCGATACGTCGACCGATCCATTGGCCCGACATCCAATCTTCTGACATGTTCCTCTGGCACAACATGATTTTTCCTGTTTTAATTGTCTCATCTTGATCGAAGCATCCTGCGTCACTCAAAACGCAGATTAAAACATAAACACATATCAAGTTATTTCATCATCAAAATATGAGATTCAACAATATCGACTCCAAGTGTGCCTTCATTTGTGTTGCCTTGGGTCAATCCCCCACTTGATCTCACAATGCATCCACCAATGCATTCTCTCAAGTGAGATCATTCGATGACTCCTCACCGCTCACTTGGTCCATTGAGCATCATGGAGTTGTAGTTTGTTGAGGTACTCCTCCTCAACATATGTGGCCTATTGCACATGATTCTTCCTCTAGAGAAACCGAGATCTATCCCTCTTGGATAACTATCTCGTCGAAGCAATATATCTCTTCGCTTCTTTCTCTCTGAAAGTTTCGGAGACCACCATCCCCTTCGGACTACTCCGATTTGCTAAACAAACTATGCATTGTTTTGCCTCCTGCAAACGCACTTGCTAGATTACGACTCCACGTCAATACAGCCCCCGTTGCACCACTCAAGGCCTAGCAACATACTAAACTCACTGCACAGTTTAGCCTCCTACAGATGTATCCTTCACATGCTAAAGAGAAAGTTTCAATGCTCCATGATGCCGAGTTTCGGTCGCCTTGGGATGACCGCGAACATTCCATCGTCCACATACAAGCCCATGCATGAGTACCGAATTCTTCGAGTTAGCAATTCCCCTCACCTCTGTGAGCTTTGCACAACACTTTCGATCGCTGAGCAACTCATTCCACCTTACATGGTCTAATCATTTATCAAGCACCTCGCTTACCTTGAGCACCATCAAGTATAGTTGTCAACGTTGAGTTGTAGCTCAAACTCGGCCATCCCAACCTTTGTGCGCTCCGCAATCTTCCAAGCTTTCTTGTTCTCATGGTGCCTCTTGCGTGAAGGGTTGGCCATTCCACTGAATGCCAATCATATATGCCCGCTCCTCTGAACGACTCCTTTTCCTTACATCTCCATGCCCGTTTTGCCCCAAACGGTCTCGCGTGTACTGACTGCCCTCAACGCAGCCTCGCTAGTGTTGAATCTTGGATTTTGATGATGAAACCAATCGATATGTGTTTATGTTTTAATCTACGTTTTGAGTGATGCAGGATGCTTCGATCAAGATGAGACAATTAAAGCAGGAAGAATCATGTTGTGCCGGAGGAAACCATGTCAGAAGATTGGATGTCGGGCCGGCGGATCAGTCGATGTATCGACAGAAGGCTTCGGGCTATGGATTCGGGCATCGGGCCAAGAAGAGCAGATATTGCGCCAAGGATATCAGAGTTACAGAGTCAACTAGACGATTGGGCAATAGGCCATAAGAGAGGACGATGCGCCGAAGAATCGAATGAAGCGTCGAGGGACCAATGACATGCTGGACAATATGATGAATGCTTAGTATTAATTGTCTAGATCAAAGTATGTTTTTACATGTGCAGGATTAACTATGATAGCAAAGCATGAAGCAAAATGAAGTCCCAGAGTCATGGATGCGACTTCATTGGGAGTTTGAGAGTTCGTCGGAAGTCCAGACGTTCATCGGAAGTTCTAGCAAAACCAGCCAAGAAGTCTCGGAGATTGCTAGAGAAGCCCATCGGAACTCGCCAAGAAGATCATTGTGAAGTCTAGGAGCTTGCCGGGAGTCCACCAGAACGTTATCGAAAGATCGTCGGAAGTTAGCTGGAAGATCGACAGAAGCTCGCCGGAAGAATAGACTTGCGGACTTGTTTACCTCATATTATGCCTTAGATTTCGTAGTTAGCATGTAATTGGATTTAGATTTGGGCCAACCCAATTAGGGGCTAGCAAGGCCCATGTAAGGATTGTGTTGGGCCCAATAAGAGGCTCAAACAATGCCCCAAGAAGTTTTACCGTTGTGGCACAGTCTTCGAGACTGTGTCAGGCGATGGTACCGCTAGTGTTGGCAGTTGTACCGCCCTTGGCAGGGTGCCAAGCAGTGGTACCACTAGTCTAAGTGATGGTACCGCCTAGCACTACCCCCTAGGTGGTGGTACCGCCAAACCTAGGCGGTGGTACCGCCCAGGGCAGTGTCAGTGTCAAACGGACATTGGTTAGTGGTACTACCCATGCTCGAGGACAAGATGGGAAACTTTTAGGCTCTAATTTTAAATCAACTTGAAGCCTATAAATACCCCTCTTATCCCTGGTTAAAGCATACAAGCACAAAGAGTTTAAAAAGTGAAGAATTGCTATAGAAATATCTTGTGAGAATCATCCTCTAGTCTAAGTGTTAGAATTATGTTTAGAGAGGTGAGTGAGTGCTTGTAGGGGATATCTCCTAAACTCGGTAAAAGGAGAAGAGGGGTGTAAAAGGTAGTTGATCTTCACCTATTAAAGGAAGACCGATAGTGGATGCTGGTGGCCTCGACGGAAGAGGAATCGACGAAGTGGATGTAGGTCACAATGACCGAACCACTATAAAACTGTCGTGTTCACTAGTTTGTATTTGTATTTCTCATTTGGTTTAACACCCAAAGAGAAATGACTCTTTTCGGCTTTCAAGAGGGTCACTCTCTCATTCGTCCTCCCTTTTTCAATGGGATGGACTACACTTATTGGAAAACTCGAATGAGAGTTTTCTTGCTTTCATTGAATCTCGATTTATGGCACATAGTCGAAAACAGATTTGAAATGTCTTCTCTTCCAATGAATAATTGGAATGATTTTAAGAAGAAGATGTTTTCTCTAAATGCAAAGGCTATGAATGCCTTATTTTGCGCTTTAGACAAAAACGAATTTAATCAGGTTTCTATGTACGAAACGACCTTTGATATTTGACATATTCTCAAAATCACACACAAAGGCACGAATAGAGTTAAAGATTCTAAGATTAACCTTTTAATGCAGGATTTTGAACATTTTCATATGAAACCAAGCGAAATCGTTGTTGACATGTACACTCATTTTACGGATGTCATCAATGGTTTAAAAGCTCTTGGTAAAAGCTTTTTGAGTTTTGAACTCGTTAACAAGATTTTAAGATCTCTATCTAAAAATTAGAATTCGAAAGTAATGGCAATACAAGAATCAAAAGATTTGAACTATTTCCCTCTCGAAGAACTAATAGGGTCTTTGATGACTTATGAAATGATATGCAATGTACATGAAGAACTCGAGAACCACCTTTCAAAGAATACAACGGATTTCAGACTTAGAACATTTGAAGACAACTCGAGCATAACCTCAAGTGATGGTGAACATGAACTCCTCACTATGAAATTTAAAAAAATCATGAAACAAAAATTAAAGAATAAAAAAATACAACTACTTACTTTGAATGCAAGAAGAAGAACACAAATTGGGATGAATCGAGCTCCTCCGAAGACGAGGAGAAAATCAACAAAGGCAAGGTGGCAAACTACGCCTTAACAGCATTCGACGATAAGGTGATCAAAATGCCTTTAATTTATTTTAAAATTACATGATGTTTTTTCATGAGTTATTTTTAATTTAGTTTAGAATTAATTTTCTTAAAAATTACATATTTAATAATGAAAATACAAAAATTAGGAATTTTAAAAATAATCACAAAAATTATATGTTTATGATAAACAAAATAATTTTGATTAAAAATACCTTATGAAATCATGCTTGATGTTTTAATGATGTAATAATGCAATAAAATGATAGATATAAATCTAATGCTTGTACACCTAACAAGATTAGTTTAAGAAGCATTATTGTATATCTTGATGATTTCATGATTTGATTGAAGATGATTTATGTTTAATAAAATAATGCTTGACGATGTTATTTTATGCATGAGACTTTGAAGTTATTCATGATGAAATATTGCTTTTTTGGTTTCAAACAAGATTGATGGTTTTCATATAAAAAACTTGAGAATATTGATTTGAAATCATGTTTAATGGTTTTATATTTCGAACTTATATATGATAGTTTTTACGATCTTTGAAAGTTCTTTTTGTTTGGTGTTAATAAATGATACATGGATTTGAAAGAAAAGAACATGTATGTATGAAATCAATCAATAAGTTGAAATAAAAAGAGAAAAATATTTTTCTTGAAATTTTTTTTTTCTCTATCTTATCAATTTTTCACTAAGAAATTGATAAAGTTGTTTATGTCATTTTGAATCTCTTGAAAGAAATGTTGAGATTTTGATGATTTGAATGAGTTTTATCAAAATCATGATCTTGGTTTATTGGAATTACTTGAGATTTTTTTTTAATCAATATCTCTTCTTTGTAGTCCTACGATCTTTTCTTAGTATTTTACTTAAAGAAGAGATTTACTGTATGAATCATGTCTTTTGGTATTTAAGTGGTCTTATCTTTCATGATATGATTTCTTTGTATTTATGGCTTGTATGCCTTGAAATGATTGAAATATTTTACAGCATCATGTTCTTCCGTTCTTCTTTCTTGTTTACAATGATAAAATAGGGAAAAGTTTTAATCATGCATGGTATGATGTAATTTGATAAATTAATACCTCATGATTTAAAATACTATGATTTGTTGCTAATATTGATGTAATTATGCATGTTATATGTTAAACATTTGAAACCATGTTTCGGTATCATACATATCTAAGAAATGTTGATTTGACAAATTGAAAGAGTTGAAAATGAATGATGATTTTTCTCTTGAATATAAGTCATGATATTTTTTATATGAATCATCATTTTGATTTCTTAACATTTGATACATGAGATTTTTCTATGAATCAAGATTTTTCATACTATGATTCTTCTTGGTATTCATTAAAAATGATGTATTCAAATTAACCATGATATGCTACTTGATATCTTGATAATTTATGACTTGAATTTTATTATGTAAAATTCCTTGTATTCATGAAATGTCTATCTCATCACCAAAATTCTCTTGATATTTTGAATGTGATGAAATGAAATTATGCATGAAATACAAATGAGAAGTTAATGATCATGCATGATAGGATGTAATGAATTTTGACATTTAGATACCATCATTTGAAAAGCTATGATCATGTTTACCAAAATGATGTATCATGAATGCTTGAATATCATGTATGATATGCCCATAGTGATGATTGATTTATTTGTATCATGCATGAAGTAATGATACAAATGTAAGGTTTTGAAATTATGCATATTTCAAGTTGAAACCATAATGATGCACAAACATATTGAAATAAGGTTAGATACTTTACCTTTGTCATAATCTGAAAATTGATAGAAAGGGTCTTCCCTTTTTTTTTGACAATGACAAAAGGGGAGATAAAAGATGCTAGCTTGAACAATTTAAGAAGAAAGCAAAAATTGCACTTCTCAAAAAGAAGAAAGAACTTGCTTCTTGAACATCTCAAATTGTTAGCTTCCATATTGTAAAATAATGTAACATGTTAGCTTACGGTTTTGCAAAGGAAGCAAAAATAATCACACTTCTCAAAAGAGAAGAAATTACTATATTGAACATCACCAAGAATTGTTAGCTTGAAATCTCAAGAAGATGCAAAAATATATGCTATCTTGCACATCACAAAGAAAAGCAAATATGCAAACTTGCACATCTTTAAATTTGCTAGCTTGTATGTTGTACTACCTTGCATATCTACAACTTGATAGCTTGAATGTTCTAAGCATGATGTAACACTTGCTAAATTTTGTAACCACAAATTGCATGATGATAAAACTTGATATTATGTTTTTTCATGCAACGATTTGAACTTGTACGTTTAAACACTTGATAGTGGTACTTTTCCTTTTTGTTGATGACAAAGGGGGAGAAGTATGTTGATGTTATGCATGATTTGATCATGACATGTTGCTTGGATTTTTGAATCCAAGAGTTTCTATCAATATGGCATATTGATAGGGGGAGTTTGTTTAAACTCCGGGAGTTAAGGTTAACTCCGTCATCGATTGGTTGTCATCATAAAAAAGGGGAAGATTGTTGAATCTTAGATTTTGATGATGAAACCAATCGATAATTATTTATGTTTTAATCTGTGTTTTGAGTGATGTAGGATGCTTCGATCAGGATGAAATAATTAAAGCAGGAAGAATCATGTTGTGCTAGAGGAAACCATGTTAGAAGATTGGACGTCGGGCCGGAGGATCGGTCGACATATCGACAAAAGGCTTCGGGCTATGGATTCGGGCATCAGGCTAAGAAGAGTGAATATAGCGCCAAGGATATCGGAGTTGCAGAGTCAATTGACCGATTGGGCAATAGGCCGCAAGAGAGGACGATGCGCCGAAGAATCGAACGAAGCGTCGAGGGACCAATGACATGCCGGACAACATGATTAATGCTAGTCATAGGTGCCTAACAAGCCAATCACGTGAGTGATGGCACGTGTGACTTGATACAGAATCTTTTTGCTTATTATATTTTGGCATATATCACTTTATAACTATTGCATATATGCACATATATATTGTGATGTCCTTGGATTTGTGCAATGGGAATCGGATCGTGATGAGATCACAAAAATGAGATCGATTCACCTTTAAACATATATCCTAAATAATCCCGGTCATAGGTTACTAGTGAGGGATATCGTGATAACCGGACACACTGGTGTGCTATATACCCGTCCATATGATGGATGCAGCTAGTCTCATAGCTGCTCGTATAGGGACATTAGAGATATAGTATAGGTGCTCATTGGAGAATGAGTTCACTGATTGATCCGCTTACGGAATGCTGGATGGTTGATGATGCTTTATTGTCAGACAGCAATTCCGTAGTCCTAGTGGTATATCTGGTCCTTAGACTTGAGACACCAAGGATGTCCTGTATGAGTGCTCCACTCTTTGATACCAGACTTACAGGTTTGGCTGTCCCAGATCTAGTATAGCTGGTAATTGGGAGTGGTAGTCGACCTTACGAGGGCTATTGAGTGTCGATAGAGGATCATCCACTCTCGGCGTCATGAGAGGAATATCCCATGTGTTCTTGCTCAGTCAAATCCCTAGCCAGGGTCATTCGGGTTGAGAGAAAAGAGTTCTCCGGGAGAATCCGATTAGAGCGAGACTCGAGTACAAATCGTATGGGTCTGACAGCACCATGCTCGATATACGATCTCTGGGATATTAGATGGATGAGGGACTATAGGTACATGGTAACTGAGGACAGATATGTCCAATGGATTGGATTCCCCTGTATCGTTTGGGAACTACAACGTAGTGGCCTAGTACGTCCGTAGTCAATGAGTCGAGTGAATTATTACAAAGATAATAATTCATTGAGTTAGAAGGAGTTCTGATAGGTATGACTCACGGTCGGCTCGATATTGGGCCTAGAGGGTCACACACATATGGTAGGCATTGCGATGAGTAGAGGTTCGGATATTAGATATCTGACGGAGCCCTTGTCTTATTGGATATCCAATAAGCCCCTGAATTATTGGATCCCACGGACAAGATCTAATAAGAGCCCATGAGAGATTATTGGATAGAGATCCACTAATCTAAAAGGCTTGGGTTTTTGGATGCAAATCTAATACCCACTAGGGGAGGATCCATTAGGGTTTAATAGGGGACCTCTATAAATAGGAGGGATTCTGAGCCTTATAGGCTAGAGCGTTTGCTTGCCTCTCATATTCTCCTTCCCCTCTCCACCTCAAAGCAGGCTTAGAGTTTTAAGGAGCGTTGTCGCAGCCCTACTATGTGAATCACCACTAGAGAGGAGGATGCTTGACCTCCTTCACCCTCTCCTAGAGATCTACAAGGAAACAGTGATATACGATCTCCCTAGGTAATACAATCTACTCTATACGTAGTTTTTTCAGTTTCACGAATTTTGCGCACCAATATTCGCATGACGACGAACATCTCTTTAGGAATCGAGGATTTTGTTTTCTTGCTCTTCCGCTACGCATTTGATGTCGCCCCCAAGATTTCCCAATAGTGGTATCAGAGCCAGGTTGTTTGTACGAATGATTGGTTTTGAACTGCGTGTGTTGTGTTTAGGAAGAATTTCAACGTCAAAGTCGTTGACGTAAAAACAAGGAAGGGCAGCAATAGTTGCTCCCCTCGATCTGCATTCCTGCGGCCACCTAGGGCGACAACCACAATTAGGTAGCACAGTGCCGGCACATGCGCAAGCACTGTGCCTGCAGTAGGCTTGTGGCCGGTGGGGCTAGCAGCCAGCGGGCAGAGGTATCGCAGGGCAGCGATGCCTACGGCTGCTGCTCACGCGGGATGACGCGTCGCAGGGCAGCGGGGCCTGTGGCCGCTGCTCCCACGGGCAAAACCCCTAGTGAGGCAGCACCGCTTGCGGGCATTGCCTCGTGGGTAGAACTGCCCGCGGAAGGGGCGGCGCCTATAGGGGCGCCCGCCCGCGGGGGTAATGCCGCCCATAGGGACTCCCGCCCGTGGGGGCAGCGCTACCCACGGGGGCGCCCACCTGCAGGGGCGGCGCCCCGGGCCCGTTGCACTTGCCACCGCCAGTACGATGGCGGTGGCAGCAGCAACAGCGAAGAGGGAGAGGGGCTTAGGGTTTTTGGGCAAAAAGATAGTTTTGCCCCTGTGAATTTGAGAAATTCCAGTTTCTATCTTTTGTCTAAATTATGAAAATACCCCTATGAATTCAGAAATTTCCTATATGTCCCTGAATTCATAAAATACTAATTAATTAAAAAGTTTAGTTGATTATTATTTTTATCATTATCTAGTAGTCCTACATGATGATGATTCTTTATACATGTGATGTATGATGTGTGGACGGATGATCATGGACCGTGTGATGTGTGTACTTGTGATTATTATTATTGGGGTCTGCGAGCCTCCATTATATTTCTCGTTTATTATCGGGCCTGTGTGCCTATGATTAAGTTGTAATCACATGAGGAGGCGCAGCGGGAGCGTGGATGCGATAGCGAGACCCACGAGATGGACGATCGCGATGCACGAAGATACATCGAGATGTCGACGGAACAAACGAGGATGAGATGGACGATCACAGGGCATGGAGATGCACCGTTGCACACATAGATCTTGATGTGAGCGATTATGCCTACTAGCTCGGGCCTAATCACATTAGGTTGTGGTCCATGATCATCTGGTGTGATTGCTTATACACATACTAGATATGTATATATATTTGCATGCGATGTAGATATATATTAAATATGTATATGTGTGGCATGTCATATTAGGAGACCAAATCATAGAAACATCTCTCTCGATAATATTAAGTCGGTAAACGTGAGGCAATTAGATTGACCCACATGACCTTCTATCGTTATAAGTAGGAACCAATTCCCAGTGTAGGTTGAGTTGGTCGAGTCCCTCGAGACTCACCTATATCGCGATTCACTATCTTGCTTACGACATAGAGATGTCACCGGTGACCTGAGGACATGGTATGCTTGGTCGAGTCCCTCGAGGGTATATCATCAAATCAGACTCATCTTGTAACGAAGGTGTTGACTTAACCAAGCATCATAGTTAGTCGAGTCCCTCGAGACCATGGTGATTCGGAGGCCGAACAGGATGGCAATCATAAGGAGTTGTGATAAGTAATAGTTGCATACCTTTTAGGCTTAGTGTGATTGGTTGAGTCCCTCGAGGTTACACTAAGACGTTGATTGGATCCTGATCCCCACTAGAAGTCTGCCGGAGATTTTCGTTTCACGTGCTGAGGGTGTCGCGTGACTCGTTAGTAAAATAGTGGGAGCATATTAAGATAGAAGTTCATATCTTGATAGTTTATTTCTTACAAAATATGCATGTTATTCATTTCTACTGCATCTTTATTTTCAGAAAATGTCGCTTTCAAATCCGTTATGTGGCATACTTGATGTCAACCGCCTCACTGGTCCAAATTATACGGATTGGCTCCGTAACTTGAGAATTGTTCTCACAACGAAGAAAATCATGTACGTTCTTGATACAGTGATGCCTACGCCCGAAGAAGGGGCAAGCGAGGATGAGATCGCTCGCTACGTGAAGTACATTGATGACTCCACTCTTGCTCAGTGCTATATGTTGGGCTCTATGACTCCTGAGTTACAGAGACAACATGAAAAGATGGATGCCAGATCTATTCTCCTACATATCCATAAATTATTTGAGGAACAGGGAAGGACTCAGCGATATGAGATATTCAAGAGCCTCTTCCGCGCTAGGATGACTGAGGGGACACTGGTTCAGAACCATGTCCTAAAGATGATTAAGTGGATAGAGAAACTCATAGGTCTAGGAGTGGTCCTAGAGGATAACTTATGTGTCGACATTGTGCTTCAGTCCCTACCAGATTCCTTTTCACAGTTCATAAAGAATTTTAATATGAACAAGCTTGAGGTGACTCTCCTAAAGCTCCTCAATATGTTGAGGGAGGTAGAGAGTACTATTAAGAAAGAGAAGCCAGTTCTCTATACTAGTGAGACCAGAAAGAAAAGGAAAGAAGAAAGGTTCCTTAAGAAGGGAAAGGGCAAGGGCAGACCAGGTAAAGCAAAGGTTGCTAAGAAAGACCCAGCAAAGGACAAAGGCCAGTGCTTCCACTATGGCAAAGATGGGCACTGGAAGAGGAACTGCAAAGAGTACCTTGTAGAAAGGGCGAATCAAAAGCTTGATGAAGCTTCAAGTACATTCATGATCAGTCTCCATTTGTCAGACTCTTATGATAATATATGGGTATTGGATACCGGTAGTGCTTATCATATATGCAATTCGTTGCAGGTTTTGGCAAGGCCTAGGAGACTAGAGAGAGGCGAGATGAACCTTAAGATGGTTAATGGAGCAAAAGTTGCTGTAGTAGCTGTTAGCGAGGTCGCCCTACATCTGCATAGTGGAGCTTTTATTGCATTAGATGCATGTTATTTTGTTCCTTCTATTATCAAAAACATTATCTCTATTTCATGTTTGACAGTTAGTGGATATAAATTAGTTTTTAAGAATAATGATTGTTCGATATTATTAGATGGTTAGATCATCACGAAAGGAACATTGCATAATAGTTTATTTATGTTAGACACTACTCCACATATCATGAATGTAAATGTGTCCAAGAGGAAACGAGATAAGATGAACAGTGCATACCTATGGCATTGTAGGCTAGGTCACATCCATGAAAGAAGGATTCAAAAGTTGCTAAATGATGGATATCTAGATCCATTCGACTATGTGTCATATGCAACTTGCGAGCCATGCCTTCGTGGAAAACTGACCAACTCTCTATTTAGTAGAATTGGAGAGAGAGCCACTGAGTTGTTGGAACTCATACATAGTGATGTATGTGGACCCATGTCAACTCATGTCATTGGTGGTTACTCTTACTTCATTACCTTTACTGATGATTTCTCAAGGTATGGATATGTGTACTTAATGAAGTACAAGTCAGAGGCCTTTGAGAAAATCAGAGATTATAAGAATAAGGTGGAGAATCAGACTGGAAAGGGTATCAAAACTCTTCGATCAGATCGAGGAGGTGAGTACTTAAGTACATAGTTTACTCAGTTCCTCAAGGACCATGGGATATTATCTCAATGGATACCTCCTTATACACCTCAGCTCAATGGTGTCTCTGAAAAGAGAAATCGTACGCTATTAGACATGGTACGATCCATGATAAGTTTCGCTGACCTACCCATCTCATTCTAGGGATATGCCCTGGAACCGCAACTTATCTTCTGAATAGAGTTCCAACTAAGTTGGTAGTGTCTACACCATATGAGATATGGAAAGGGAAGAAGCCTGATCTTAAGGTTGTTAAGATTTGGGGCTGCCCTACCCACGTTAAAAGACATAACCCCGATAAGTTAGAATCAAGGACAGAGCGATGTAAATTTGTGGGATACCCCAAGGAAACTTGTGGGTATTATTTCTATCATCTCAAGGACCAAAAGGTCTTTGTAGCCAAGAGAGCAGTGTTCCTTGAGAAGGAACACATTCACGGAGATAGTGGGAGCATGATAGAGTTGAGCGAGGTTGGAGAACCAAACTCAAGCACCACTCTACAGCCCGAGTCTGTTCAGGTACCTCATACACAAATTTCAACTTTACGTAGGTCTAATAAAGTATCTCATCCTCCTGAGAAATATGTGGGACATATTAGAGGAGAGGATATTGAGGATATTGATCCTCAAACCTACGAGGAGGCTATTATAAGTATAGACTCCGAGAAGTGGCAAGAAGCCATGAATTCTGAGATTGATTCTATGTACTCCAACAAGGTTTAGAACCTAGTTGATGCACCCGAAGGTATTGTACCCATCGGTTGCAAGTGGATCTTTAAGAAAAAAATCAGAGTTGATGGAAAGGTAGAGACCTATAAAGCAAGGCTAGTGGCTAAGGGGTATCGTCAAAGGCAAGGTGTTGACTACGACAAAACCTTCTCACCCGTAGTAATGCTAAAATCCATCAGAATTCTATTGGCTATTGCAGCACACTATGATTATGAGATCTGGCAGATGGATGTGAAAACCGCATTCCTCAATGGGAACCTCGAGGAGGAGGTGTATATGATGCAAGAGGGATTCGTGTCCAAGAACTACCCAGATAAGGTGTGTAGGTTGCTTATATCCATTTATAGACTAAAGCAAGCTTCCCGAAGTTGGAACATAAGATTTAATGAGGTAATCAGATCTTATGACTTCGTTAAGAACGAAGATGAGTCTTGTGTGTACAGGAAGGTAAGTGGGAGCGCTATCACCTTTTTGGTGTTATATGTGGATGACATCCTAATCATTGGGAATGACGTAGGAATGATATCCACAGTAAAGGCTTGGTTATCTAGACACTTCTCCATGAAGGACTTAGGGGAAGCATCCTATATCTTAGGAATTAGAATCTATAGAGATAGATCAAGAGGATGCTTGTCTTGTCCCAGTCCAGGTACATAAAAACTATTGTCAAAAGGTTTGGCATGGAAAATTCCAAGAGAGGTCTCATACCGATGAAACATGGAATATCGCTTTCTACGAGTATATCCCCAAAGACTCCAGAAGAAAGGGCGAACATGGATATGATACCTTATGCCTCAGTAATAGGGTCTATCATGCATGCCATGCTATATACTAGGCCTAATATAGCGCATGCTCTGAGTGTCACGAGCAGGTATTAGGCGGATCCAAGCTTGGAGCACTGGAAAGTAGTAAAGTGTATCCTTAAGTACTTGAGAAGGACTAAGGATCTTTTACTAGTATATGGAGATAGTAGCCTTAAGGTTAAAGGCTACACAGACTCAAGTTTTCAGTCTGATGTCGATGATAGCAAGTCGAATTCAGGGTATGTGTACACCTTGAATGGAGGAGCAGTGTGCTGGAAGAGTTCCAAGCAAGATACTACTGCTGACTTGACCACAAAGGCGGAGTACATTGCTGTATCAGATGTAGCAAAGGAGGGAGTCTGGGTGAAGAAGTTCATCACAGATTTGGGAGTCGTGCCGGGTAGCGAGGAGTCGATCTCCTTATATTGTGACAACAATTGGGCGATTGCTCAAGCGAAGGAACCTAGGTCTCATCAGAAATCTAAGCATGTTCTAAGGAGGTTCCACCTCATCAGAGAGATCGTAATCCGAGGAGATGTAGTAGTGGAAAGAGTTCCATCCGAAGATAACATTGCAGATCCACTAACAAAGCCGTTGTCTCAAATTATTTTTGAGCGTCATAGGAGTCTGATGGGGATCAAACACATAGGTGATTGGCTTTAGGTCAAGTGAGAGATTGCTAGTCATAGGTGCCACGTGAGTGATGGCACGTGTGACTTAATACAGAATCTTTTTGCTTATTATATTTTAGAATATATCACTTTATAACTATTGCATATATGCACATATATATTGTGATGTCCTTGGATTTGTGCAACGGGAATCAGATCATGATGAGATCACGAAAATGAGATCGATTCACCTTTAAACACATATCTTAAATAATCCCGGTCATAGGTTACTCGAGAGGGACATCGTGATAACAGGACAGACTGGTGTGCTGTATACCCGTCTATATGATGGATGTAGCTGGTCTCATAGCTGCTCATGTAGAGACACTAGGGATACAATACAAGTGCTCATTGGACAATGAGTTCACTGATTGATCCGCTTACGGAATGCTGGATGGTTGATGATGCCTTATTGTCAAACAGTGATTCCATAGTCCTAGTGGTATATCTAGTCCTTAGACTTGAGACACCAAGGATGTCCTGTATGAGTGCTCCACTCTTTGATACCAGACTTATAGGTTTGGCTGTCCCTGTTGAATCTCGGATTTTGATAATGAAGTCAATTGTCATTTGTTGTCTAATCTATGTGTTGAGATAAGTGTGCAGGATTAACTACGATAAAAGTTACACAAGCAGCAGGAGTTGCGCCGGAGTCAAGTTCATGATCACGTTGGGAGTTCGAGAGTTCGACGGAAGTTCGGACGGTCGTCGGAGGTTCTGCGAGAACAGATCTGAGAAGTCCAGAAGCTTGCCAAGCGAAGCTCATCGGAACTCGCCAAGTGGATCGTCGCAAAGTCCAAGGAATTTGCCGGAAGTCCGCAGGAGCATCACCGAGGGTTCATTGGATGATCGACGGAAGTTCGCCGGAAACTCGCCGGAAGAAGCGATAGACGCACCGAAGCAAAGCTGCAGAAATTGTCTCAGATCTAATCGTAGTTAGCACGTTGATTAAGCTAGAAAATGGGAGGTGATCCCATTAGCTTAATCTTGGGGCAATTGGGCCCCTGAAAGACTGAAATTGGGCCGAATGGAGCTAACCATTCGGACCTTGATTGCATCAGGAGGTGCAACCGCCTAGGCCAGGAGGTGGCACCGCCTGGGCTAAGTCTCCCAGCGAGATTGGGCGGTGCAACCGCCCCAACCAGGAGGTGGCACCGCCAGAGCTCAGTCTTCGAGATAGATTGGGCGGTGCAACCTCCCTGACAGAGAGGTGGCACCGCCTGAGCTCGGTCTTCGAGCTCTGGAAGAGAGGTGCAACCGCCTCAGTCAAGAGGTGGCACCGCCTGGGGCTCAGTCTCCGAGCCAGACTCAGGCGGTGCAACCGCCCCTGACACAGAGGTGCAACCGCCTGGGCTCAGTCTTCGAGCTATGCCAGGCGGTGCAACCTCTCTAGTCAGGAGGTGCAACCGCCTGGTCCCGGAATTCCGGGATTTGATCATTTTGAGCTCCAAATTTGAATTGGGTTGGGACCTATAAATACCCCACCCATTCAGCACTAAAAAGATACAGACCTACACCGAATTCTTGATCTTTTCTGTGATTCTAAAAGCTCAAATTTGTGTAAAGTCCTAAAGTTCTCCTCTTTCTGTTCTTTAAGTCTTGAGTTGTAAAGAGAGGAGAGAAAGGTCATGTAAGGGTTGTCTCCTGAGCCCATCAAAAGGAGTGAATCTGTAAAAGGGCAGTTGGCCTTCGCCTATTGAAGGAAGGCCTCTAGTTGACGTCGGTGACCTCGTCGGTGGAGGAAGCCAAAAGTGGAGTAGGTCAAGACTGACCGAACCACTCTAAATCTCTGGTTTGCGTTTATTTTGAGCACTTTATCATTACTACAAACCTCCTACATAGCTACTGCTCTCTGTGCCTTTACGAACAAGTTTCTAAGTGCTGATCTTTCTGAATCTGCATTCAGACGTAAATCGGTGTTTTCATACATTACAGTTTACGTTTACGTTTTGATTCTGCAAAACTGTCTTCTGCGCTTTTACGAACAAGTTTCTAAGTGTTGATCTTTCCGAATCTGTATTCAGACGTAAATCGGTGTTTTCATACATTACAGTTTACGTTTACGTTTTGATTCTGCAAAACTGTCTTCTGCGCTTTTACGAACGAAGTTTCTAAGTTCAGATCCCTTTAAAACTGTGTTTTAGACGTAAACTACTTTTAAACGCAAAACTACGTTTAGACGTAAAATTGCATTTAGACGCAAACTACGTTTAGACGTAAAACTACGTTTAGACGTAAAACTTTGTTTAGACGTAAAACTACGTTTAGACGCAAACTGCACTGCGCTTAGACGCAATCTGATCTTAGACGCAAACTGCGCTTAGACGCAAACTGCGCTTAGACGCAATCTGCGTTTAGACGCAAACTTCACTGCGCTTAGACGCAAACTGCGCTTAGATGCAATCTGCATTTAGACGCAAACTACATTTAGACGCAAACTGTGTAAACTGCGCTTAGACGCAAACTGTGTTTAGACATAAACTGCACTTAATCATAAGTATTCTTAGAATCGGCTTTTGCATCAAAATAGTTTTATCAAACGAACGCAGCTTTCATTTTTAATCGCTGAAAGATTTCCGCTGCACTAATTCACCCCCCTCTCTTAGTGCTCTCGATCCTAACAATTGGTATCAGAGCAAGGTTAACTCTCTAACGGATTAAAACCCAAGAGAAATGGCATACGCCGGAAACCAAGAGGGGCATTCTATTACGAGTCCACCCATGTTCAGTGGGACGGACTACACCTACTGGAAGACCCAAATGAGGATCTTTCTTATTTCTATGGATTTTGAACTGTGGAATCTTGTCGAAAACGGATTTTCGAAGTCTTCTCTTCCAATGATCGATTGGAATGATTTGGAGAAGAAGGCTTTCGCTGTTGATGCAAAGGCTATGAATGCCTTATTTTGTGCACTTGATAAAAACGAGTTTAACCGTGTTTCAACTTGTGAAACTGCATATGATATTTGGCACACACTCGAAGTGACCCATGAAGGCACAAGTAGAGTAAAAGAGTCAAAAATCAATTTGCTGTTACATTCTTTCGAACTTTTCCGGATGAAATCGAGTGAAACCATTGGCGACATGTTTACCCGTTTCACGGATGTCGTCAACGGTCTAAAAGGACTCGGAAAGAGCTTTTCTGATTTTTGAGCTTGTTAATAAGATACTAAGATCCCTTCCTAAGAGTTGGGATCCTAAAGTCACTGCTATTCAAGAGGCAAAAGATCTGCGAAATTTACCTCTTGAAGAACTAATCGGGTCATTAATAACCTACGAAATGACTTGTAAAGCTCATGAAGAGCAAGAAGACATCCTTCCAAAGAATAGGAAGGATATGGCAGTCAAAACTTCTGAATGCCACTTGAGAGAAAACTCAAGTGATGAGGACTGTGATGATGACTTGGCACTTCTAACAAGAAAGTTTAAAAAGTTCTTTAAAAGAAACAAGTTTAAGAATGATGCAAAAAATAAACTTGAACCTAAGAAGGATCAAGTAATCTGCTATGAATGCAAAAAGCCGGGACACTACAAGAGTGATTGTCCCCAAGTCAAAAGGAGAACATCAAAGAAGAAGGCGCTTCAAGCAACATGGGATGACTCGAGCGCATCCGAAGAAGAGGAGTCCAACACCGAGCAAGTTGCTCATTACGCCTTAATGGCCATCGAAGATGAGGTAACAAATTCAATAGATGCAGATTTATCATTCGATGAATTATTAAATGCTTTCCATGAATTGTTTGATGAGTGTAAGACTATCAGTAGTAAATACAAATTGCTAAAAAAGGAGTATGATAATCTTATTTGTAATTTCGATAAGTTAAATGCTGAACATCATGATAGTTTAAGCCCATGCATAAAATTCCATGATCTAGAAACTCTCCAAAAAGAAAACTTGCTACTTAAGGACACTTTGAAGAAATTCGAGGTTGGTAGCAAGTCATTGAACATGATCCTTACAAACAAGGGTCACGTTCCCAAAAGAAGTGGAATTGGATTCGTGAGAAGTCCTCACCAAAATCCAACCACCTTCATAAAAGGCTCCATCTTACATATTCGACATCAAGACAAATGTAACTTCTGTTGTAAATTTGGACACAAGACACATTGTTGTCCATTCAAGAAAATAAGTCCAAACAAATTGATTTGGGTTCCTAAAGGAACCATGACAAATTCTATGCAACATGATAAGAAATGTAAATCTATTTATGAGTCACCCAAAAGCAAATGGGTACCTAAACATCATCCTTTCTTGTAGAAAACTAAACCTTCGCAAGCTAGGAGCAAGAGATGGTACCTTGATAGTGGATGCTCAAGGCATATGACCGGAGATCCATCTCAATTCTCTAAGCTCACTAGCATAGACGAAGGATATGTCACCTTCGGAGACAACAATAAGGGTAAAATCATTGGCAAAGGAACCATAGGTAACAAATCCAACTTCTCTATTGAAGATGTTTTGCTAGTTGATGGTTTAAAACATAACCTCTTGAGCATTAGTCAATTATGTGATAAAGGATATATTATAAGATTTGAATCTAATGCTTGCATCATTGAAAAATCACACAAAAATATATCTATGATTGCATTGAAACAAAATAACGTATACACTATTGACATCAATGATTTGTGTAATGAAATGTGTTTTTCTGCTTTGAATGAGGATGCTTGGATATGGCATAGAAGATTAGGTCATGCTAGCATGAAACTAATCA
The DNA here is from genome assembly GCF_036884655.1 of Musa acuminata AAA Group. Lineage (NCBI taxonomy): Eukaryota > Viridiplantae > Streptophyta > Magnoliopsida > Zingiberales > Musaceae > Musa > Musa acuminata. The sequence continues at coordinate 17,110,380 of NC_088355.1, read as the reverse complement.
CTCAAATATCATCCAAAGAACTTGTAAGAGGAATTCCTCATATCAAGTTCATCAAAGATAATGTATGTGATGCTTGCCAATTAGGTAAACAAATTAAGAGTAGCTTCAAATCTAAAAATCAAATAAGCACCTCTAGGTCCTTACAATTGATCCATATGGACTTGTTCGGACCAATCTCCACATCAAGCCTAGGAGGTAGCAAATACGCTTTCGTCATCGTGGATGACTATAGCAGATACACATGGACTTACTTCTTAAAACAGAAAAGTGAGTGCCTTAGATCTTTTACCAAGTTTTGCAAACTTGTTCAGAATGAGAAAGGGTCTATGATTTCATCAATTAGAAGTGATCATTGTGGTGAATTTCAAAACCATGATTTCCAGGAATTTTGTGAACTCAATGGATACAACCATAATTTCTCTACTCCTAGAAATCCTCAACAAAATGGAGTTGTAGAAAGAAAAAATCAAAATTTACAAGAAATGGCAAGAACCATGTTGAATGAACACAACCTACTCAAATATTTTTGGGCCGAAGCCGTAAATACTGCATGCTACATTTTGAATAGAGTTCTAGTAAGACCTCTACTAACCAAAACTCCCTATGAGTTATGGAACAATAAAAAACCCAATGTTTCATATTTTAAAGTCTTTGGGTGTAAGTGTTTTATCTTAAATGAAAAGGACAACTTAGGAAAATTTGATGCTAAATTCGATGAAGGAATCTTTCTTGGTTATTCTACTGTTTCTAAAGCCTTTCGTATCTTCAATAAAAGAACTTTAATTATCGAAGAATCCATTCATGTTGTTTTCAATGAGATTTCCGAAATCACGAAAAATGATCTTGACGAAGATGTTAATTTTGATTCCTTGAATTTAAATGAAACCCCTTCTCCAACTAGCAACTTGGATGCATCCACTCCCGAAATATCCTTACCCAAGGATTGGAAGTATGTAGATGCTCATCCCAAGGAGCTAATCTTAGGAGACACGTCAAAGGGGGTTCAAACACGATCTTCTCTTAAAACGTTTTGTGCAAACGCCGCCTTTCTCTCCCAAATTGAACCCAAATGCGTTGACGAAGCCATGAAAGATGATTCATGGATTATCGCAATGCAAGATGAATTGAATCAATTTGAGAGAAATGAGGTGTGGAAGCTTGTTTCTAGGCCAAATGACCATTTAGTTATTGGTACTAAATGGGTTTTCAGAAACAAGCAAGATGAAAATGGTATCATGGTTAGAAACAAGGCTAGATTAGTGGCCAAAGGTTTCTACCAAGAAGAAGGTATCGATTACGAAGAAACCTTCGCACCTGTGGCTCGATTGGAAGCCATAAGGATGCTCCTTGCCTACGCTAGTAGTAATAATTTTAAGTTATTTCAAATGGATGTTAAAAGCGCTTTTCTAAATGGCTTTATTTCCGAAGAAGTTTATGTTGAACAACCTCCTGGATTTGAAAATAATAGCCTCCCTAATCATGTGTTTAGATTAACTAAAGCTCTCTATGGTTTAAAACAAGCCCCAAGGGCTTGGTATGAGAGACTTAGTTATTTTCTTATCAAAAATAACTTTACAAAAGGCAAGGTTGATACTACATTGTTTATCAAGAATTTTGAAAATAATTTTCTCATTGTTCAGATTTATGTTGATGATATTATCTTTAGCTCTACAAATGAATCTCTTTATGAATCTTTTGCTAAAACTATGAGTCTTGAATTCGAAATGAGCTTAATGGGAGAATTAACATTCTTCTTAGGTTTACAAATCAAACAACTAAGCAATGGCATCTTTATTTGTCAAACTAAATATGCCATGAATTTATTAAAAAGGTTTAATATGAACAACTCAAAGGCTAGTAACACTCCTATGAGCACCTCCACTAAGTTAGAAATTGATGAAAGTGGAGAAAGCTTTGATAAAAAAACTTATAGGGGTATGATAGGAAGTTTACTTTACCTCACTGCCACCAGACCAGACATCATGTTCAGTGTAGGACTTTGTGCTAGATTTCAATCAAACCCTAAGATATCTCATCTCAAAACAGTTAAAAGAATACTTAGATATCTTAATAGAACCACAAATCTAGGATTATGGTACCCAAAATCAGAAAATTTTGAGTTAACAGCTTATGCTGATGCGGACTTCGCTGGCTGTAGACTAGATAGAAAAAGCACATCAGGATCATGTCAATTTTTAGGACATGCCCTTGTTTCCTGGTCATCTAAGAAACAAAGCTCGGTTGCTCTATCAACAATCGAAGCTGAATATATTGCAGCAAGTGCAAGCTGTGCACAAGTTGTATGGATGAAAAACACTTTAGAAGATTACAAAGTTAATCTTAAAGATATTCCCATTAAATGTGATAACACGAGTGCAATATGCTTAACTAAGAATCCTATACAACACTCAAGAACAAAACATATTGATATTAGACATCACTTTATACGAGATCATGTCACTAATCATGACATAACCATAGAGTTCATTGATACTAAACATCAACTAGCTGACATTTTTACAAAACCTCTAAGTGAAGAACAATTTGATTTCATTCGAAGAGAATTAGGAATGTTGATGTGTCCGAATAGATAAATTTGTTAAAATTATTTTTCGAACTATATTGAATGATCAAATCACTTGATTGTCATGTTTCCATGATTATATGTGAAAATCTACAACAAAATCTTGTCCGAATTTATTTGAATGCTATAAAACAGATTTTCTCGTACACTTTCATGAAAAATAAGTTTCTGAAATAGATTTGATGAAGTGATTCATGTGTATGTATTCCATCCTGCAAAATCTTTACATAGACAATGGATTATAACAAAAAGGGGAAGATGTATTTAAAGCAATCTATGTAAAATTCCTCTATAAGCTTGCTATTATTATTTTCCTGGTATCATAATTACTATGCTTTTTGTTGATGACAAAGGGGGAGATATATGAATTGATAAACACTGCCATGATTAGAAATACTATGAGTGATGCTATAAACACTGCTATGATTATGCCATCCTTGCATCACCAAGAGATATATGAACATGTGCTAAAGTTTGCATTATGCCCTGAGTTGATATCTTATCATGTGAAGAAAATGCAAAACTTGCTAGAATATTTCAAATGTGTGCATCATGTAATAGTGCTTCACAGCTTTATATGATAATGTTTAAACTACATGATGAATAGTTACAAACACAATCATACAAACTTGATGATGTATGTCAAGCCTTGACATCATCTTTGAAGAGATACATCATGATGAGTATCATGATGGGAGTATTGATAAGTTTAACTGATCTAACTTATCAATACGTCACTTGAATTCTTAGGTCTTGAATTCAAGGTTGACTTATCTCAACTATGGTATATAGACAGGGGGAGTTAAGGATAACTCCATTATCAATTGATTGTCATCATCAAAAAGGGGGAGATTGTTGAATCTCGGATTTTGATGATGAAGTCAATTGTCATTTGTTGTCTAATCTATGTGTTGAGATAAGTGTGCAGGATTAACTACGATAAAAGTTAGACAAGCAGCAGGAGTTGCGCCGGAGTCAAGTTCATGATCACGTTGGGAGTTCGAGAGTTCGACGGAAGTTCGGACGGTCGTCAGAGGTTCTACGAGAACAGATCCGAGAAGTCCAGAAGCTTGCCAAGCGAAGCTCGTCGGAACTCGCCAAGTGGATCGTCGCAAAGTCCAAGGAGTTTGCCGGAAGTCCGCAGGAGCATCACCGAGGGTTCATCGGATGATCGACGGAAGTTCCCCGGAAACTCGCCAGAAGAAGCGATTGATGCACCGAAGCAAAGATGCAGAAATTGTCTTAGATCTAATCGTAGTTAGCACATTGATTAAGGTGGAAAATGGGAGGTGATCCCATTAGCTTAATCTTGGGGCAATTGGGCCCCTGAAAGATTGAAATTGGGCCGAATGGAGCTAACCATTCGGACCTTGATTGCATCAGGAGGTGCAACCGCCTAGGCCAGGAGGTGGCACCGCCTGGGCTAAGTCTCCCAGCGAGATTGGGCGGTGCAACCGCCCCAACCAGGAGGTGGCACCGCCAGAGCTCAGTCTTCGAGATAGATTGGGCGGTGCAACCTCCCTGACAGAGAGGTGGCACCGCCTGAGCTCGGTCTTCGAGCTCTGGAAGAGAGGTGCAACCGCCTCAGTCAAGAGGTGGCACCGCCTGGGGCTCAGTCTCCGAGCCAGACTCAGGCGGTGCAACCGCCCCTGACACAGAGGTGCAACCGCCTGGGCTCAGTCTTCGAGCTATGCCAGGCGGTGCAACCTCTCTAGTCAGGAGGTGCAACCGCCTGGTCCCGGAATTCCGGGATTTGATCGTTTTGAGCTCCAAATTTGAATTGGGTTGGGGCCTATAAATACCCCACCCATTCAGCACCGAAAAGATACAGACCTACACCAAATTCTTGATCTTTTCTGTGATTCTAAGAGCTCAAATTTGTGTAAAGTCCTAAAGTTCTCCTCTTTCTGTTCTTCAAGTCTTGAGTTGTAAAGAGAGGAGAGAAAGGTCCTGTAAGGGTTGTCTCCTGAGCCCATCAAAAGGAGTGAATCTGTAAAAGGGCAGTTGGCCTTCGCCTATTGAAGGAAGGCCTCTAGTTGACGTCGATGACCTTGTCGGTGGAGGAAGCCAAAAGTGGAGTAGGTCAAGACTGACCGAACCACTCTAAATCTCTGGTTTGCGTTTATTTTGAGCACTTTATCATTACTGCAAACCTCCTACATAGCTACTGCTCTCTACGCCTTTATGAACAAGTTTCTAAGTGCTTATCTTTCCGAATCTGCATTCAGACGTAAATCGATGTTTTCATACATTACAGTTTACGTTTACGTTTTGATTCTGCAAAACTGTCTTATGCACTTTTACGAACATGTTTCTAAGTGCTGATCTTTCCGAATCTGTATTCAGATGTAAATCGGTGTTTTCATACATTACAGTTTACGTTTACGTTTTGATTCTGCAAAACTGTCTTCTGCGCTTTTACAAACGAAGTTTCTAAGTTCAGATCCCTTTAAAACTGTGTTTTAGACGTAAACTACTTTTAAACGCAAAACTACGTTTAGACATAAAACTGCGTTTAGACGTAAACTACGTTTAGACGTAAAACTACGTTTAGACGTAAAACTGTGTTTAGACGTAAAACTGCATTTAGACGCAAACTACACTGCGCTTAGACGCAATCTGATCTTAGACGCAAACTACGCTTAGACGCAAACTGCGCTTAGACGCAATCTGCGTTTAGACGCAAATTGCATTGCGCTTAGACGCAATATGATCTTAGACGCAAACTGCGCTTAGATGCAAACTGCGCTTAGACGCAATCTGCATTTAGACGCAAACTACATTTAGACGCAAATTATGTAAACTGCGCTTAGACGCAAACTGTGTTTAGACGTAAACTGCACTTAATCATAAGTATTCTTAGAATCGGCTTTTGCATCAAAATAGTTTCATCAAACGAACGCAGCTTTCGTTTTTAATCGCTGAAAGATTTCCGCTGCACTAATTCACCCCCCCCTCTTAGTGCTCTCGATCCTAATAGTCCCAAATCTAGCACAACTGGTTATTGGGAGTGATAGTCGACCTTACATGGGCTATTGAGTGTCGATAGAGGATCATCCACTCTCAGCATCATGAGAGGAATATCCCATGTGTTCTTGCTCAAACAAATCCCTGGCCAGGGTCATTCGGGTTGAGAGAAAAGAGTTCTCCGGGAGAATCTGATTAGAGCGAGACTCGAGTAGAAACCATATGGGTCTGACAACACCATGCTCGATATACGGTCTCTAGGATATTAGATGGATGAGGGACTATAGATATACGGTAACCGAGGACAGACAGGTCAAATGGATTGGATTCCCCTATATCATCTGGGGACTACGACATAGTTACCTAGTACGCCCGTAGTCGATGAGTCGAGTGAATTATTACAGAGATAATAATTCACTAAGTTAGAAGGAGTTCTGACAGGTATGACTCACGGCCAGCTCGATATTAGGCCTAGAGGGTCACACACATATGATAGGCATTGCGATGAGTACAGGTTCGGATATGAGATATCCGACGGAGCCCTTGTCTTATTAGATATCCAATAAGCCCCTAAATTATTGGATCCCATGGATAAGAGCCCATGAGAGATTATTGGATAGAGATCCACTAATCCAAAATGCTTGGATTATTTGATACAGATCCAATACCCACTAGGGGAGGATCCATTAGGGTTTGATAAGGGACCTCTATAAATAGGAGGGATTCAGAGCCTCATAGGCTAGAACCTTTGCTTGCCTCTCCTATTCTCCTTCCTCTCTCCACCTCATAGCAGGTTTAGAGTTTTGAGGAGCGTCGTCGTAGCCCTACTGTGTGGATCACCGCTAGAGAGGAGGACGCTTGACCTTCTTCACCCTCTCCTAAAGATCTGCAAGGAAACAGGGATATACGATCTCCTTAGGTAACACAATCTACTCTATACGTTGTATTTTCAATTTCGCAGATTTTATGCACCAATATTCGCATGACGACGAACATCTCTTTGGGAATCAGGGATTTTGTTTTCTTGCTCTTCCGCTGCGCATCTGATGTCGCCCCCAAGATTTCCCAACAATTAATGCTTAGTATTAATTGTCTAGATCGAAGTATGTTTTTAAATGTGTAAGATTAACTACAATAGCTAGGCATTAAGCAAAATGAAGTCCTGGAGTCAAGGACACGACTTCGTTGGGAGTTCGAGAGTTCGTCGGAAGTCCGAACGTTCATCAAAAGTTTTGGCAGAACCAACCGAGAAGTCTCGGAGCTTGCCAGAGAAGCTCATCGGAACTCACCAAGAAGATCGTCGTGAAGTTCAGGAGCTTGCCAAGAGTCCACCAGAACATTACCGAAAGATTGTTGGAAGTTCGCTAGAAGATCGCCGGAAGAATAGACTTGCAGACTTGTTTAGCTCATATTATGTCTTAGATTTTATAGTTAGCACGTAATTGGGTTTGGATTTGGGCCAACCCAATTAGGGGCCAGCAAGGCCCATGTAAAGATTGTGTTGGGCCCAATGAGATGTCCAAACAGTACCCCAAGAAGTCTCACCGTCGTGGCATAGTCTTCGAGACTGTGTCAAGCGGTGGTATCGCCAGTCTAGGCGATTGTACCGCCCCTAGCAGGGTGCCATACGGTAGTACCACCGGTCTGGGCGGTGGTACCACCCAGTCTAGGCAGTGGCACCACCCAGCATTGCCCCCCAAGCGGTGGTGGTACCGCCAGACCTGGGCGGTGGTACCGCCCAAGGCAATGTCGGTGTCAGACTGACATTGGGTGGTGGTACCGCCCAACGCAAGCGGTGGTACCGCCTATGCCCGGGGAACCCGGGATGGGAAAGTTTTAGGCTCCAAGTTTGAATCAACTTGAAGCCTATAAATACCACTCTCATCCCTGGTTAAAGCATACAAGCACAGAGAGTTTAAAAAGTGAAGAATTACTATAGAAATCTCTTGTGAGAATCCTCCTCTAGTCTAAGTGTTAGAATTCTATTTAGAGAGGCGAGTGAGTGCTTGTAAGGGTTATATCCTAAACTCGGTAAAAGGAGAAAAGGGGTGTAAAAGGTGGTTGATCTTCGCCTATTGAAGGAATACCGATAGTGGATACCAGTGGCCTCGACGGAGTGGATGTAGGTCACGACGATCGAACCACTATAAAACTGTCGTATTCTTTGGTTTGCATTTTATTCTTGATATTACCTTACTGTAAACCTCCTTAAGTGCTTACTGCCTTCAATTCATTACGTACACTTTAAAGTTAAGTTTCCAAAATCGATTTTTCGTCGAAAACGATTTTTATCATACGAAATGCACTAATTCACCCCCCCTCTTAGTGCCGACCTCTTGATCCTAACAGTTAGGTCCCCCACGTTTACATGCCAAGTGTTTCTATGAGTGCTTGTCCCGCTCTGATACCATCTGTCACGGACTTAGTTGGTTTTACCTAAGTCGTGCGGCACCCTTGCATGTCCGTCTGCAAAGGTCAGCCTCTCCGAAGCCTCCCATGGTCCCTTAGGACTTACAAAAAAGAAAACGAGTTAGAGAAAGCGCCTCACTCGGGATCCACAAGCAAACATTCCAGAAAACACTTCATAGACAATGCAAATTATAAACAGACTTTACAAGCTCTGAACAGTTGCACAACAAAGGGTAAAAATGGTCCACTACAGATCGAATATCTCTCACAAGTGTCCACATGACATAACTTTTATTTATCAACCTAAGACGGCCACCAAACCCAACTAAAATTGAGCTTTTAAGCCTTCGATTGTCCCTCTACATGTAGTGCAAAGCATGAACAAACCAAAAGACAATGACATATATAAGTATTACATCAAACATCCTATTTAGAACTATGTCCGTGATAGCGTGGGTCATCCATCCGACCCAACTTAGCCTTGTTTTGGGCCTAGTTGACCCCTAACTGAGTTAGTAAGATTAACTATCAATCCTAACTTAATCTAAATTCTAACTATGATAATTAAGACATTAAATAAGCAATCTTTGTTGTCAATTATTCTTTAGGTGAAGTCTCAACGAACTTTTGGTGAATTTTTGGTAAGCTTTTGGCAAACTCCCGACGAATTCTTGACGAACTCCTGACGAACTCTCGGCGAGCTCCCGATAAACTCTTGGCGAGCTTCCAACATATCATCCGAATCTTTGACATAGCTTTCGATCTTTGACTCCGATCCAACATTTTCTTTATGCCTTATTTATTATCGTAGTTAATCCCGCAATATTCTTCTCAACATATAGATTAGATCAATAATTTATCAATTGATTTAATTATCAAAATCCGAGATTCAATATTAATCACCTTTAACTTGAGGCCTTTGACTACCTTCTCGAAGACCCTAACACCTGGGGGAGAGGAAGGTTCAGTTGAGATCTCCATCACATTGTAATACTCCAAGAATCACATTGTACTACTCCAAGAAGGGATCTTAGATCGCCATAGAAGATAGAACTGCAAGAGCTAGTTCCATCTCTCGAACTGGGGATTAAATCGGGTCCCAGGTAATCTAGTCCTAATATACGTTAATGCTTTCTTTATTCGAATCAGGTTTATTGGTAACAAGTTCACCTAGAGAGGACCCATCATCATCCAAAGCGGACCCAAACACCTCCGCATCTTCAATTAGATCCGGATCCACCATTACCTGATTATCTCAGTCAGTGGAAGAAGTCCCATGTGGAGGTAGCATTAATGTGCATAAGCGTTAGGCCCTGCCCCTCACTGGAATCGCCAAAGACCATGCCTTGAGCCTCACCTAGTCGATCACCATCAATAGTCACACGAGTCACGGGAAAATATATGCTCCTCGTGAGGAGGATGCATCACCATCTTCTCCAACCCCGACCACCCTGAAGGGCATGGAAGGAGGCACCGAATGGTGCCTTGAAGACCCATGGGGCTCTATAGAATTCGATGCCTTGAAGACCCATGGGGCACTATAGAGGTCCTCATATTCGCCCTTAGATCCACCCTGAGGCACCTCCACCTTAGCCATCCTACTCTGGGGAGGATTGCTTGGGCATGTTGTTGAGAACAATTAATCCCATAGGGAGAGGATTAAGAGTTTTTATTTGTTGTAAAACGTTCACAAATAATCATAATCCTCTTATGGGACAACCTGAAAAAGAATCATCCCAGGCCTCGCCGAATCAAACACCTTATTTCAGGAGGTTAATTTCGATACAAACCCTAACGAATTTATCGTTTTCAAATGCAAAAACCCTATCATCAATTTTAAGGTGGCGATAGAAGCAATACTGGTGATGCCCTCCTTGTTCCAGTACTCGAAGGGCAGCCAAAAAAACTGAACCCACAGCAGAGCAGAGGTCAAGGATTGTAGGAGTTCTCTGTGAAGTGAGCATGGTCCCTCGGTAGTTCCAACGTCAGGGTATAGGGTGAATTTAATGACCTTTATAGGGGAGGACGACGACAGAATCTTAGCAATTGAGTGGAGCAAGCCAAAGCTGAGGGGAGGGACCTTACCCTGCAATGATCTCTGGAGGTTTCGCCGAAGGAACAGGAGCAGAAGGTTTCGAAGGGGGAGGAAGAGGAAATGGTAGGCGGAGGTTCAGAGGGAGCGCCCCATTGATCTTCCCCGCAGGAGGGGGAGGAGGAGGGACATCCCACACCCCAGCGCCGGGGCGAGTAGCCCTCACGCCACCCCCGCGAGCAGCCGAAGGGAAAGATGCATCGCGCGAAACCCTCACTGGGACACCGCCGCGAGATGCCGAAGCCGCACCGCGAGAGGAAGAGTCTCTTCCATGAAATGTCAAAGCTAACATTTCCTATGTGAAGCAAAATTAAAAGCACACAAGAGACTTGGAACACGAAAAGCATAGTGCTTCACCAAAAACATGATCTGTTTAACTGAGCTACAATCTTTGCTAAATAACATGCACATAGAGTGGATCACACTCATCCATATCACAATCAGACTCATCAAACAATTTACAGCCCTCATGCTCGAAGGTTTTGATACCAGAAGCTCTTCTGACAATCTCCTCATCAACCTCAAACCCAATGCAACTGTTGACACGGAGCGTCTCCAGCTCTCTACAGCCACTGATTATCTCCACCAGCTGCTCATTTGGTAAGTATGATTTGCTGAGGGAGAGGTGCTTGATTCTCGGAAGACAATCGACTATGGCAGACACATCTTCCTTCTTGATGGAACCCCACATTCTGAGCCCAGAAAAGCTGCCGCAATTGATACTGATCTGCCTCACCATCTCCAAGAAAGAAGATGGCTTTGACTCCATCTCCAGCGTCTCTAGTTCCTTCCACCTCCCAACCAGCTCTGGAATCTGTGGCTCATCTGCCAGCAGCAGATTAGGGAGCGCCAGCGTCTTCAATCCCGGGCACCTGCTCAATATCACAACAACTCGATCTGAAATCGAACAGTCAGATGTGGTTTAACAGAGAGATCTGCAAGTGAATCCTCACTCGTGGGAGGCATAAACGAAGTCACGGAAGGAGGCACCGAAGGGAAGAGGGAACTTGAGCTCCACCGCGCCGCCATGGCTCCTGGCGACTGCCAACTTGAGGAAGCCCGAGAAGGAGAAGCGGCGGAGGGCGTACTGCGCCGTGAAGGTCCTCGTGAAGTTGCTCCACGGCATGAAGTCCAAGTCCCTCAGGTTGAGAGACCTCCAGCAGAGAGGGTCCAAGGCGGCTCTCAGCCATGCCTTGCACACAAATGGCACACTCAGTGTCAGGTCCTCCAGGCTGAGCTTCCGGAAGACGTGAGCCAAGCAGTCCACTTCCATATCCTCCCATCTCCTCCTCCCCTCCATGTCCTCCTCTCAGCTCACCCCACACAATGTACTGTCTGGAGACTTGGCAGGTTGATGTCACAGCTCCTGCAGCAGCTTTAAAGAGTACGATTGTATCATAAGGCCATGGCAAGTGGGTGGGCTTTAGTGCTGAGACGTGGAAGAGGGGCATGTTTGATGTGTGCCGAATAGGAAACCTATGGACTGTGATGTCACAATTTGGTAGATCGAAGTGAAAAGGAAAGCAGAAATGAGAAAAATAACCTAGAAAAAAAAAAATTTTCTCACGCTTTTTTTATTTTGAAAAAGAACGCATACTTTTTCTGAGTTGGACAAAAGAATCTCTCAACTATTTATGTATCTTTATCCTTCCTTTTCTCTATTCTAAACCAAAAGGCTCGAAGAATTCTTGTGATCTCTAAACGTGTCGCCTTCTTGGAAAAAGAATTCTCAGGATTCATTCGTCAAAGTGACCCTAGTTATAATAGGTGAAATTGGAATAAAAGTCCAAATGGTTTGTCGACGATCAAAGCTACTTATCATAACCTTAAGTCACCTCCAAAGGTCAAGGAAGACGTTTTGTTTGATTAGAAGGTGATCTAGTGGTTGAAGGTTGCTTCTAAGATCAAAGTTTTTCTATGAAAGTTTGCATACTTTCAGTTGGATTTCTAACTTTGTTCATCGTCAGATGGATGTTTGTCATTGTTATCATATGGAATGCAAGTTTATTGTTGAGTTTTGGGCTATTCTTCTATCGGAAATTAGTGTTATTTTTTTTCCCTTTTAATAGATTCTTGATTCTCGACTTCGGAGAATTGGCCCGATGAGAGAGGGACCCTCGAACAATCTCTAGGGAGGGGTTTCAGGGCTTAGTTTTTGGTCCCTTTTAAATAACTAAAACAATGTTAAGTATCACAACTATGGAATCAAACCTTGCTCCGTGGTGCAAAAGGTTATAATATATGCCAACGATTATTTGCCTTTGGACAGCATTTTGAGGGTAATCATCGACTTCAGGATCAAGAACTTACTACTGACTAACAACCTTTTTAAGTCTATATTAGAGATTGATGGCTCTTTCATTTCGTTTGCGATGTAGAGGGTATGTTTAGCTTCGCATCGAGAAAGAATGACTTCACATCTTAGTCTATGGAGGAGGCCTGTGTAAAGTTTCATCTTGTTAGGAACGAGTCGGAACTAAGAGGAGGGATGAATTAGTGCAGCGGTAAAAATCATGTCGATTTGAAAATCTTTTGTATGATTAAAATCGATCTTGGAAATATGTTTAACTTTGAAACGTTTGCAAGAATGTCATGAGCAAATAAAGAAAGTAGTATGTAATATGAGAATTAAAAGTAGAACAAAGATGCAAACCGATTTATAGTGATTCGATCATTGTGACCGACATCCACTCCATTGATTTCCCTTCCGTCGAGGCCACGGGCATCCACTAACGATCCCTTTTCAATGGACGAAGATCAACTACCGTTTTACAACCCTCTTCTCTTTTTCACAGGTTTAGGAGATAACCTTTACACCCCCCTCCTCTACTCCTTTTTAAAACTATATTAACACTTAGAATTTTTAAAAGAGTTCTCACAAGATTACAATAGAATTTTTCTACTTTTTTTTACTCTATTATTGTGTGTGTTAACCAGGGATGAGAGGGATATTTATATGCCTTAAGTGGATTCAAACTTGGAGCCTAAAAAGATCTCATCCCGGGTTTCTCAGGTCCTAGCGGTACCACCACTTGTGTTGGGCGATACCATCGCCCAGTCTGGCGGTACTGCTGTCCAATCTGGTGTTATCATCACTTAGGAGACTATGTTTGGGTGGTACCACCGCTAAGACTAGTGGGACTTTATTTTGCTTTATGCCTTGTAATCCTGTATACTTAAAACCTACTTCGATCTAGATAATTATTACAAAGCTTGAATCAAGTGTTGTCTGGCATGTCATTAGTCTATCGATTTTTCATCTGATTATTCGGCGCATCATCCTCTCTTACGGCCTATTACCCAATCGGTCAGTTGACCTCCATAATTTCGATTTTCTTGGCGCAATTTCCGCTCTTCTTGGTCCAATGGTCAAACCCATGGCTCGAAGCCTTCTGTTGATACGTCGACAAATCCTTCGGCTCGACGTCCAATCTTCTGACATGTTTTTCTCCGGCCCAACATGATTCTTTCTGCTTTAATTATCTCTCCCTGATCGAAGCTTCCTGCGTCACTCAAAACGCAGATCAATTTATAAACACTATCAATTGGTTTCATTATCAAAATCCAAGATTCAATCTCCCCATTTTTTATGATGACAATCAATTGATGATGGAGTTAACCTAACTCCCCCTATCAATATGTCATATTGATAGAACTCTTGAATTCAAATTGAATTCAAATCAAAGCAAATTTAATCAAGAATATCTGCAACATAAATAATGCATAATGAATTTCATTTCCAATACATCATTCCATGCATAATCATCAACATAACTTCTCCCCCTTTATCATCAACAAAAAAGGAGAAGTGCAACTATCCAATTTTGTGAGATATAATTTTAAATCATTGCAACATAATCTCAAGTTTTATTATCATGTAAGCTAGTAATTTTCTTTCTTCTCTTTTGAGAAGTGTAATGTTTTACTTTCTTAGCAAAGTGCAAGCTAGCAAAATTTTACATCATTTTACATGCAAGCTAGCAATAATTTTGAGTTTTGCAAGTTTGTAAATTTTGCTAGATTAGCATATTTCACTTCTTGAGATAGGTAAGATAGCACTTTTGCTTCTCTTGAGATTGCAAGCTAGCAATTCTTGATGATGTTCAAGATAGCAAGTTCTACATCATGTAAGCTAGCAATTTTTAGAGATATTCATGCATCATGAGTATTGCCTCTTTTGAGATATGCAAGATAACACTTTTGCTTTCTAGCAAGTTTTTTCTCATTGCAATTTATAAGCTAGCAAATTTAGCAAGTGTTACATCATATTAGAACATGCAAGCTAGCAAAGTTTATATCATTTTAGAGTATACGAGCTATCAAATTTTACACATATGGAAGTTAGCAAAATTTTATATCTTTTGAGATTAGCAAGCTTTTTGCTTCTCTTTATAATGTGCATGCTAGCAATTCTTTCTCTCCCTTTTTCATTGGCAAAAAGAGGGGAATAACAATACAATAATGTAATTCATTTTCCTTTACTTCAAATCATAACAAGGACAAATAACAAAGATGAAGAATCAAGTCATGAATGTCAAAAGACCGTATATCATTTTTGATAAATTTCTTCTTTTGTAAATAGAAAGCATGATAGAAAATGATCTTGATTCATAAAGAAGATTCAAGTCTAAAAATAAAAAAATCAAGATCATAATTCAAAAAATGTATAAGAAGAATTTATGTATTTGGGAGATCTAACATGTCTAAATTTATCATTCAAGCTAGCAAATTTGGTTCTCTTTAAGATGCTAGCTATTTTTTTCCCCTCTTTTGTTATTGTAAGTAAGAAAGAAGAAGGGAAGAAACAGAAATATAAGATCTTAATTCATAGAAAAATCTTATGTATCAAATATCGAGAAATCAAGATCATGATTTGGATTATTTTCCTCTTTAGTAAATGGCAAACAGAAATATAAGAGATCTTGATTCATAAAGGATTCTATGTTATAAATATAAAAAAATCAAGATAAAGCTCATTCAAATTTAAATCGTCAAATCAAAATCATTTTCAAGAGATTCATAAAAAAAAATATAGATAGATTCATTAATCTCTCCTTGAAAACTCAATAAGATAGGGAATGAGAAGTTTTCAAGAAAAATATATTTTCTTTTTATTTTATACAAGCATGCCTTTATCATTTATGCCAAATCAAAACATGCATCATGTTTAAAACCGAAAAAATAACTTTTATTACAGCAAAGATCGATAAGCCATAAATTACAAGAATTATCATGCATAATTTTAAAATATAAACTCATTAAGCATAATCATTATGCATCATTACTTTGAGTATGATGCCAAAACATGATTTCAAGTTTTCAAGGCATAACATGTATAATTTCAAACTATAAACTCATTAAGCATAATATCAAACCTCTTAACATTTTCATTAAGATATCAAGCATGGTTTCATTAGACATAAAGCATTTTCAATCAAAATAAAAAATCATCTAGATACATATTATTTCTTCTTAAAAACATACATAGGATTAATTATTAGATTTAAATCATATATATATATATATATATATATATATATAACTAATCATGAAAAGTACTAAGTAATTTTATGATAAGGAAAAGGATAGTCGATTGAGTCGCTTACCTTGTTGATAAAAGTCGTCAAAGCGCAGTTCGCCATCTTGTCCTTGTTGGTTAGCTCCTCGTCTTTGGATGCACTCGTTTCATCCTAAGTCACTTTGAGTCTCTTATTCTTTGGCAACTTTTTTTTAAGTTTATTTTTATTCTTTAATTCTTGTTTAATGAACTTTTTAAGTTTTATAGTGAGAAGTTCAGGTTCATTATCACTTGAGCTTTCGCTCAAGTGGTCTTCATTTGTTCTAAGTGTCAAATACTTCCTGTTCTTTGAAAGATTGTTCTCATGTTTATTTTATGCCACATTGGTCATTTCGTAGATCATCAAAAACCCGATAAGTTCTTCGATTGAAAAAGTATTCAAATCCTTGGCCTCTTGACCCCGTTACTTTAGAGTCCTAATTTAGAAAAAGATTGTAAAACTTTATTAACAAGTTCAAAATTCGAAAAACATTTGTTAAATGCTTTTAGACTATTGACGACATCCGTAAAATGGGTGTACATGTCTCTAATAGTCTCGCTTGGCTTCATTCGAAAAAGTTTAAAATCATGCATCAAAAGATTTATCTTAGAATCTTTTACTCTACTAGTACCTTTATGTGTGATTTCAAGAGTGTGTCAAATATCGAAAGCCGTTTCGCACATAGAAATTCGATTGAATTCATTTTTGTTTAAGGCGCAAAATAGAGCATTCATAGCTCTAGTATTTAAAGAAACGGTTTTCTTCTCCAAATCATTCCATTCATTCATTAGAGTAGAAGTCTTTTGAAATTTATTTTCAATGATATTTCATAAGTTTAAATCCATAGAAAGCAAGAAAACTCTCATTCGAGTTTTTCAATAAGTGTAGTCCATCCAATTGAACATAGGAGGACGAACGATTGAAAAACCCTCTTGAAATCCAAAAAGAGTCATTTCTCTTAGGTGTTAAACCAAATGAGAAATAACGTGGCTCTGATACCAACTATTAGGAACGAGTCGGCACTAAGAGGGGGGGTGAATTAGTGCAGCGGTAAAAATCACATCGGTTTGAAAATCTTTCATATGATTAAACTCGATCTCGAAAAGATACTTAACTATGAAACATTTGTAAGAATGTCACGAGTAAATAAAGTAAGTAATTCAATCTACATTATGAGAATTAAAAGCAAAACAAAGATACAAGCCGATTTATAGTAGTTCGGTCATCGTGACCTACATCTAGTCTACCGATTCCCCTTCCGTCGAGGCCACCGGCATCCTCTAATGATCTTCTTTCAATGGGCGAAGATCAACTACCATTTTATAATCCTCTTCTCCTTTTCACAGGTTTAGGAGACAATCTTTACAACCCCTTCACTCCTTTCTAAAACTATACTAATACTTAAAGCTTTTAGAGGAGTTCTTATAAGATTACAATAGAGTTTTTCTACTTTTTTTCACTCTATTCTTATGTGTGTTAACCATGGATAAGAGGGATATTTATAGGCCTTAAGTGGATTCAAACTTGGAGCCTAAAAAGATCTCATCCCGGGTTTCCTAGGTCTTGGTGGTACCATCGCCTATGCTGGGTGGTACCACTGCTTGTAGCATTGACACTGGGCGGTACCACTACCCAGACTAGTGGTACCATCGCCTGACATAGTCTTGGAGATTGTGCCACAATGGTGCCACCTATTGGGTCACTATTTAGGCCTTCCACTTGGCCCAACATAGCCTAACCTTAGGCCCAATTGGCCCCTAATTGAATTGACCAAATTCTAACCCAATTATGTGCTAACTATAAAATTTAATACATTTACTAATTTAAATAACTCCGTAAGTCTAAGTTTCTTCTGACGAGCTTTTGGCGATCTTCCAACGAACTTCCAATGATCTCCCGGCATTGTTCCAGTAGACTCTCGATAAGCTCCTAGACTTCACGACGATCTCCTTGGCAAGTTCTGATGAGCTTCTCTGGTAAACTCCTGGACTTCTTAGTTAATTTCAATAGAACTTCCGACGAACGTTTGGACTTCCGACGAACTCTCGAACTCCCAATGAACTCGCGAACTCCCAACGAAATCTCATTCTTGACTCCAAGACTTCATTTTGCTTTATGGCTTACTATCGTAGTTAAATCCCACTTCGATCTAGACAATTATTATAAAGCTTGAATCAAGTGTTGTCCGACGTGTCATTAGTTCATCGACACTTCGTTCGATTATTTGTTGCATCGTCCTCTCTTATGGCTATTGCCCAATCAGTCAGTTGACCTCTACAACTCTGATTTTCTTAGCGCAATTTTTACTCTTTTTGGCCTGATACCCGAACTTATGGCCTGAAGCCTTCTATCAATATGTTGACCGATCCTTCAGCTAGGTATCCAATCTTCTGACATGTTTTTCTTCGATCCAACATTATTCTTCATGCTTTAATTGTCTCTCTTGATTGAAGTTTCCTGCATCACTCAAAACGTAGATCAAATCATAAATACTATTATTTAATTTAATTATCAAAATTTGAGATTCAACTCATTTGTTTACGACACTTCCCTCCGAGAAGGTACATGAATCTATCCGACCTTCTAGTGCTTATAGACTCACAAAGTCTAATCAAAATCAATACTCAGTTCTTTGATTCCATCAACCTCTCATCAAATATATTATTCTACAATGTAGAAATTTAGGTGTGTGTAGCATTGTGTTTTTTATATTTCTAGAGATAACAAATGTGCCTCTTTTGATCTTTCGGCTATTTCATAAAATCCGAATGGCTAAAGAGTGAATATTCGGATGTGTCTATTGGGCAAATAGATCTATAGTGGCTAAGATGTATATCTTATATCAGAAAACTAACAGTCGCCCTGTCAATCCTCCAAGACCTAGAAACCAATCGATTAGTAGATAGGGTTGCTAATTTGTAAAATCTCGATCTTCTTCTTCTTTTATATTTTCTTTTGAAATTACAAGCACCTTAGCTATAGTTTTTATATCAAATGTTTTAAGTCTTTATGAAGTTTATTTTATTTTTTAAAAAATAACTCAACAGTAGACCAGTCCTAAATTAATAGTAGTCAATAAAATCAATTAATAATAATATATTTTTATTTATATTAACATAAAATATAAAATAATTATAAATTTAATCTTAAAATTTAAAAAATTATCACCTTAGATTAGATTGGATAAAATGAAAAAAGATGACATAATTGCATACTTTTAACTGTTGAAATAATACCTATTTTAAATGATTAAAAATAGCAAAAATGGTTATTTAACTCTTTGTAAATTATTTTTAAAAAATTAAAAATTTTAGAAAAGGTAGTATGTGAGTTATATTATATTTGAATTGGGTTATGTTGTTTTTGAGCAATGACCAAAAACATTGTAACTCAGGTCTTTAAATTGTTTTTATATTTTTGAAACCTCATAAAAACTTATATAATAATTTTAGTGTGGATTTTATCCCGGGGGATAAATTTGCTTTAAATTGGGTAAAACTAAAACAAAGACATAATTACCTACTTTTAAAGGGCTGAAATATATAAAAATGTCTATTTTAAAAGCTCAAAAAATAAAAAAGGGTCATTTAGGCTTTATAAGTTATTTGCAAGTGTTTCTAAAAATTTAAGAATTTTTGGAATAAGTGGGATGTAAGTCACATTATTTTTGAACAAGGTTACACTGTAACTTGGATTTTCAAAAATGTTTGTGATCCAAAAACTTCAAAAAATCTTCTATAATAATAATAATAATAATAATGAAGCAGTTTTTGTCCCAAAGGGATGACAAACTCGCCTTTAATTGAATAAAAGTGAAAAATAGTATAATTTCATGCTTTTAAAGTGTTGAAAATAATAAAAATATTTATATTGAATGCTTGAAAATAGAAAGAATGATCAATTTTGCCTTTGTAAGTTATTTGCAAGATTTTTTTAAAAAAAGTTTAAAAAATTTTGGAATAAGTTGAATATGACTCATACTGTTTTTGAATGGAAGCTAAAAATAGTGTTTGCCTCATTAAAAAACAATGTATTTCATGTGTTTAAAACTATTTTTTATTTCCTTAAAACTCTAGAAAATATTTTATAAAGTAAATTTAAGTATTTAGAATAGTTATTTTATTTATTTCGATCCTTAAAAGTTTCAAATTGTGCCATTTTTTTGTGATAATTTTAGTATTTTTATAATTTATACCAATGATTTTAAGATTAATTTTATATTTCTATCATTATTATAAATATATTATTTAATTTATAAAGTATTATTTATTTTAGATCGATCAATGTTTTGGGTCCGTCAAATCAGTTCAATTGGATGATGAGTTGGCTCAATATGAGTCAGAAAAAGGATGAAAGATGTAAAAGGACAAAAGAGGTATTTTTATTATTCTAGAATTAACAGTGGAAAAAACTCAAAAATTGAAAATAAAGATTCCTTTATGGAAATTTACCCAAAAATAATTGCATGAAAAGGGTGAGGTCGCTTGTGATGCCTTTAAGCTTCAGGTCAAGAAGAAAGCTTCAAATGAGTGGTGTTCTAGAAACCATTATGAGCTTGATGGGTCGTGGTGATGCAAGATAAAGCATTCAAGGGAAAATTATTGTTGGAGGTTCCACCATCTCAATCATGTCCTTTATTTTCCAGTACAGGTTGCCATCAGGTGTAGGACTGTAGGTTTACCTAAACAATTGGGACCCCCCACCCCCACGCGCCACGTCTCTCCTCCCCCCCCCCCCCCCCACCCCCAAGTGGTTCATGAATACTTGTCTGAAGGATATTGATTAGAAATAGTGGGTCGCTTGTTTTGTTCATCGCTTTAACTCTTGACTAGGATTTGGAACCATATATATTCTTATTGTTTTCCTTCTGTTTTCTGATTTTTTCTACAAACATTCTAAAATTAGCTTGATCATCTATTTCTTTTCATGGAAGAGTGGACCCATATATATACTTTTAGTGGTTAATTTAGGATATATATATGTAAACTATCCAATGATCTAAACCAATGAATCTTGTCTTAACTACTGTAGAAAGACCCTGTATTCAAACCATATAAAGTAGTTGATCCTAATCAAATAATAGCAATCAATAATTCAACAGGAACCAAGTAGCTTAAAGCAACTCTAGAATAAATTGATCCTAATGAAAAATGATAGTAATAAATCAAACTATTGAATCCTGCATTCGGTGTGCTTTTGTAGAAGCTTCTAGTAGTATATGGCATGATTCGGCTTATCAATCTTTATCGGTATATCGATCAATTATTGGTATGATACGTATCAAATTGTATCGTATATAATAAATATATGATAATATATTAATAAATTGTATATATTAATTTTCTATTAGATTAATATGTACCATTCATATTGGACAATATGTGTTAACCTTAGTATATGAATACTTTAAGCTAAACAATGGACTACAGTGTCAGTGTCAGCACTATCATTAATGCTCTATTGATCAGTGTGATAAGGCCCTAGGGTTTTATTATAGAAAAAGAGAAAGAAAAGGGATGGTCACTTCGAGGGGATCGACCTCCTAAGGTTTGTGATAGAATCCTTGTAGATTCTAAGCTTGGGGTTGATCTCCTTAGGGGATCGGCCTCCTTGGAACTCTATATGGATTCCTTCCTTCAAATTGTTGCTCAAAGATTGCAGAAAAGATTCATCTATTGCTTGTTAAAAGAGGATGAATACATGGTTATTTATAGGGCTTTTAAACCCTAACTTCTAATATGACTCCTACTTAAGACTCGTATTCCTTTACAACTCCTAATGCATATCTAAGAACAACTTCTAATAGGATTCTTACACAAGACTCATATTCATTTACAACTCTTAATACTTCTATAAGAAATAACCTCCTAACCCTAGCCGGCCTCTTCACCTCTTTAATAGAGGTCGGCTAGGTAGGTTAACATGAATGCCCCTCTCAATTAGGACTCTCCTAGCTAGAGTCCTAACAGACCCGTCCTCTTCAAATCAGCCTTGTCCTCGAGACTGGGATTCCATGGACTCAGGGAACCAGATCTTCAGCTCCTCATATGATTTCCATGTGGTGTCTTTAAGTGGTAAATTATTTTAATACACTAGTACTTCAGTAGAGCGACGTCGGCGACGCATCACGATCCTACGGTTGAGGATGGCTTGTGGTTGGGCTTCAATAACTCCATTCTCAGTAGTGTTGGGCAATTGGATTTAGGGTGACTCGTGTTCTCCCAACTTGGGCTTTAGGCATGACACGTGGAAGATAGGGTGAATTTTGGCATCCTCAGGCAATTTAAGTCTGTACGTCACGGCTCCAATATGCTTTGTGATCTGATAGGGCCCATAAAAACATGGCGATAGCTTCATGGAAGCTCGAATATTGATGGAAAGTTGCTTGTATGGTTGTAGGCGAAGATAAACCCTATCTTCTACTGAAAATTCTTTCGCTTCGTCGTGTGTCGGCTTGCTGCTTCATTTTGGCTTAAGTGGTAAAGAGATTATCCTTTAACAATTATAGGAGTTTGTTCCTATTAATCAATTCTTAGTCGACCTGATCTATCTTGGCCGAGCTAATTATATACTTTGGAATCACAAGGGTCAGCCGACCATACAGTGCTTCATAAGGGGCACATTTGGTAAATGAATGATATGTAGTATTATACCACCATTCAGCTTAGGGAAGCCATTTTGCCCACTCCTTTGGTTGGTCATTAGTGAAACATCGAAGGTACATCTCTAAACACCCGTTTACCACCTTTGTTTGGCCGTCAGTTTATGGATGATACGCTGTGCTCATCTTGAGTTTGGTACATTGTAATTGAAATAACTCAGTCTAAAATTTACTGGTGAAGATCTTGTTACAATCACTTACAATGGACCTTGGCATCCCATGTAGTTTAACAATATTTTCTATGAAAATCTGGGCAATACTAGCAGCTGTGTAGGGATTTTACATAGCACAAAAATGAGCATATTTCGTAAGTCAATCAACCATCACGAGAATTGTGCTTTTAACTTCAGAAGGTGGCAGACCTTCGATGAAGTCCATGGAGATATCAGTCTACACCGAGTCTGGTATAGGTAGTGGTTGTAGCTTCCCTGGACTTGCCATTGTTTCACCTTTGTGCTGTTGACATACATTACATTGTGTCACATATTTAACAATATATTTTTTCAACCCTCTCCAATAAAAAAATTTGCTTTACTCTTTTGTAGGTTCTCAGGAATTCGGAGTGTCCTATTGAAGGTGTGGAGTGCATTTCATACGGGATGATTTTGATGTAAAGGGAGTCAGGTATAAGCACAATACAACCTTTGTAGCGTAGATCCCTCGAATCCCAAGTATAGTGGGCTATTGCACTTGGATCCTCCTCCAATTTTTTTATGATGTTATTGATCTCTGGATCCTTCTTCCATTCTTCCCTTATGTCCTTGAGGAAGTTGGTGGTAGGAAGAGAGATGGCTGAAAACTTAGCTTGCTTAGGTAGCTGTAATAGTGTATCTGTAACAACGTTTTCTTTTCCCTTTTTATAAATAATTTCATAATCAAATCCAAGAAGTTTGGTTACCCATTTTTGCTGCTAAGGGGATAATATTTTTTGCTCCAAAAAGTACTTGAGGCTTCTATAGTTGGTTTAATTTGAAATCACCGACTGATCAAGTAGGGTTTCCACCTCCTTATACGTGCATAATGGCGAGCATCTCCTTGTTATGTATTGACATATTTTGATGAGAGGGAGATAATGCCTTACTGATGTATGAGAGTGGTTGATTATCTTGCATAAGAATGACTCCAATTATGACTCCAGATGCGTTGGCCTCAATGATGAAGGGTCGGCTGTGTTAGGATCGGAGCGGCACTAAGAGGGGGGGGTGAATTAGTGCAGCGGATTAAAACGTCGATTTTGGAAGATCTTTCATACGATAAAAATCGAACTCGGAAGTGCATAACTTGAACGCGTGTTCGTAAAGATATGCAGCAAAGGTAATGAGGAAATAAAGTACGTAAGAAGGTTTGTAGTAATGTAAATAGCAATAATGAAATGCAAACCAGAGATCACGCCGATTTTAAAGTAGTTGGGTCAAATGACCTACATCCACTTGCGAGGCTCCTCTTCGATGAGGCTCCCACCTTCCATTAGCAAATCTCTTGAAGGGGAAGGGTAAATACCCCTCTTACAACTTTTTACAAGCGGTTCACTCTCTTACAGATTTGTAGCCAGAAAGAAGGAGTGAACACTAGCAAATTGAAAACAAGACTTGTTAAGACTTTTCTAAAACCTTTCTCTCAAACAATTGCTTCTCAAAAAGTTGTGATCTCAGTTGAGATTTGAGGGGTATTTATAGGCCTCAAGAGGATTCAAATTTGGGCTCTAAAATTTGAATTCTCTTTGGTTCCCGATGCTGGTGGTGCCACCGCATGTCAGTGGCGGTGCCACCGACTGTCAATGTTTGACACTGACAATGGACTAGCGGTGCCACCGCCTGGCTCTCGGGTGCTAGGTGGTGCCACGGCCCAATCTAGCGGTGCCACCGCCAGACCCTTCGGTTCACTAGTTGGGCTTTAAATTTAGCCCAAACCAAGTCTAATTTTAGGCCCAGTTGGCCCCTAACTAGGATATAGGATTATCTCTTAATCCTAATCCTAATTACAAGTGAACTACATAACTAAAAACATCCTAAGCAAGTTTTCAACCGCGAACGTCGAGTCTTGTTCCGGCGAGCTTTCCGACGAACTTCTTCCGACGGACTCCCAGCAAGCTCCCGATCTTGTGATGACTTTAACGAGTAACCGAGCCTTCTCAATGATCTCGGTGAACCTCCGACGATCTCTTCGGTGAACTTCTGAAAATTCCGACAGGTTCCCGATTTCTTCTCGGTTGGTTCCGATAGCATCTCCGACGATTTTTCGGACTCTTAAACGTCCATCGAACTTGACTCTGGTATTCTTGCTTTGTGTTTTCTGGTTATTGTAGTTATTCCTGCACACTTAACTCAATAATATAGATTAGATCAATTAACCCATCAATTGATTTTATCATCAAAATCCGAGATTCAGCAATCTCCCCCTTTTTGATGATGACAATCAATTGATGACAGAGTTAAACATAACTCCCCCTATCTATATGCCATATTATGAGAAGATAAAAACACTTGAATTCCATCCCATTGAATTCAAGCATAAACCGATAAGTTCTAACCGTAGAACTTATCGTTATTCTCATTAAGCAATAGTAAATACGAAACTTCGATGAAAATCATAAGTCAAATGATAAGGGACGATTTTTACTACGACAGGAGATAAAGATTTTCAACATGAATTTCATGATATAGATGTTGTTAGGATCAAGAGCACTAAGAGGGGGGGGGGTGAATTAGTGCAGCGAAAATTTTTCAGCGATTAAAACGAAAGCTGCGTTCGTTTGATAAAAACGATTTCGATGTGAAAGCTGATTCTAAGATTACTTTAACTTGAGATTAAGCGAGATAACGTTAAAGTAGATCTATGAAGGCAGTTTGCAGTTTATGATGGAAAGCAGAATACAAGCGCAAACTGAAATGCGACGTTCGTACGATAAAAACTGATTTATGTCTAAACGCAGATTTAGAAAGTTTTGAACATAGAAACTTATTCATAAGATTGCAGAAGGCAGTAAACAATTATGATTGAAATCAAAACGTAAACGTAAACTGAAATATGATGATCGTACGAAAAAATCCGATTTACGTCTAAACGCAGATTTGGAAAGTTCTGAACTTAGAAACTAGTTCGTAAAATCGTAGAAGGCAGTAAGCTATTGAGAAGTTTGTAGTGAAGGTAAAATGCTCAAAGGAAATGCAAACCGAGATTTAGAGTGGTTCGGTCAATCTTGACCTACTCCACTTTTGGCTTCCTCCACCGACGAGGTCACCGACGTCAACTAGAGGCCTTCCTTCAATAGGCGAAGGCCAACCACCCTTTTACAGTTTCACTCCTTTTGACGAGCTTAGGAGACAACCCTTACAGAAATTTTCTCTCGTCTCTTTACAACTCAGAACTTGGAAGAAAAGAGGGAGAATAACTTTTGGCCTTTACAACAATTTTGAGCTCTAAGAATCACAGAAAGAGATCAAGATTTCGAGTGTAAGTATGTGTGCTTTCTGTGCTGAATGGGTGGGGTATTTATAGGCCCCAACCCAGTTCAAATTTGGAGCTCAAAACTGTCAATTCCCGAAATTCCGGGATCAGGCGGTTGCACCTCCTAACTGGAGCGGTTGCACCGCCTACCAGAGCTCGAAGACTGAGCCTCTGGGTGGTGCCACCTCTGTCAGGGGTGGTTGCACCTCTCTGCCAGAGCTCGAAGACTGAGCTCGGGCGGTTGCACCTCCTGACTGAGGCGGTTGCACCGCTTAGCAGAGCTCGAAGACTGAGCTCAGGCGGTGCCACCTCCTGTCAGGAGAGGTTGCACCGTCCAGTCTCGCTTGGAGACTGAGCCCAGGCGGTTGCACCTCCTGGCTGGGGCGGTTCCACCGCCCAGTCTCCCTGGGAGACTTAGCCCAGGCGGTGCTACCTCCTAGCACTATTTCAGGTCCGAACGAGCTGGCCGTGAGTTATACCTGTCAGAACTCCTTCTAACTTAGTGCAACTAGACCAGATATCATGTTCAAGGTAGCACCGCCTGGGCTAAGTCTCCTTGGGAGACTTAGCCCAGGCGGTGCTACCTCCTAGCACTATTTTAGGTCCGAACGAGCTAGCCGTGAGTCATACCTGTCAGAACTCCTTCTAACTTAGTGCAACTAGACCAGATATCATGTTCAATGTAGGACTTTGTGCTAGGTTTCAATCGAACCCTAAGATATCTCATCTTAAAGCAGTTAAAAGATTACTTAGATATCTCAAAGGTACCACAAATCTAGGATTATGGTATCCAAAATCCGAGAATTTTGAGTTAATTACATATGCTGATGCGGATTTTGCTGGGTGTAGATTAGATAGAAAAAGCACATCAGGATCATGTCAATTTTTGGGACATTCCCTTGTTTCCTGGTCATCTAAGAAACAAAAGTCGGTTGCACTATCAACAATCGAAGTTGAGTATATTGCAGCTAGTGCATGCCGTGCACAAGTTGTGTGGATGAAAAACATCTTAGAAGATTATAAAGTCCATCTTAAAAATATTCTCATTAAATGTGATAACACAAGTGCAATATGTTTAACAAAGAATCTCATTCAACACTCAAGAATAAAACATATTGATATTAGACATCACTTCATACGAGATCATGTCACTACTCATGATGTAATCATAGAGTTCATTGATACTAAGCATCAACTAGCTGATATTTTTACAAAACCTCTAAGCGAAGAACAATTTGATTTCATTAGAAGAGAATTAGGAATGTTAATGTGTCCAAATGCATAAACTTGTTAAAATTATTTTTCGGACTTTATTGATTGAATGATCAAATCACTTGATTGCCATTACATGCCTAAAATTATATGTTGGAAATTGTGTTTTGGATACAAAAATTTCTATAACAATGAGCATGTTTTGTCTTCATGATTGTATTTGAAAATCTATAGTATAGTCTTGTCCGAATGCATGAAAGTGTTAATTTCATTTTCGGATTCTCTTAACTAGTGGTATCCTAACAATCGGATTTTCTCGATACATTATCCTCTTCTGAACTTAATAAGCATATGTCATATCGAGTTTGATTCTCATCATTGATTTTTGACATATGGAATCAACTAGCAAAAATATCTCTCATACATTTATCATGTGAAAAAGATTTCTTTTAAGAAATGGAGTTGATAAAATGATTCCTGCTTGTAAATTCCTTCTTGAAATATGGATGTTAGTGTTTTTACTTGCAAGGATTTGTTTTACATACATATCTTGATCCTTGTAAAAATGAAGTATGATTTAATCTCTCATCGATTTTAACTTCATTCAAAGTAAACTCACAAATAGTTGGTATCACAAATAGCCTTCCTCCTTCATGCAAAAAGATAATAACAAATAAAAAGGTAGAAGTATTAAAAGCTATCTCCATGTCATGTTTTCCTTGAGATGTTTGCATAATTGGTATTCTATCACTCACTATTGGAAAATGACATGAACCTAGTTATGGCATGAATAATTACCGCACTTATGCTTAAAATTTGCTTATATCGTTCTCCTTTTTGTTGATGACAAAGGAAGAGAAATATATAAATTTATGCTATGATTATGCCATGCTTGCATCATCGAAAATATATGAATTGATGAAAACTATTATTGCCATATTTGCATTATGCCATGTTTGCATCATGTTAAGATATCAAGCTTGCATCGTAATTTTACGTGTTAATATCTTACCATGTGATGAAATGCTATGATTGCTAAAACACTTGAAATGTGTGCATCATGTTAAGATATCAAAATCTTACTTCGAAATTTTACATGTTGATATCTTACCATATGATGAATTGCTACCATTACCATCATTTACATTTGAAATTTGAAAATGGATGTCAAGCCTTGACATCATTTTCAGAGAGATACATCATGATAGGAATCATGATGGGAGTATTGATAAGGTTAAATGATTTTAACTTATCAATATGTCTCTTGAATTCAAAGGCTTTGAATTCAAAAATGACTTATCTCAAGTATGGCATATAGATAGGGGGAGTTAAGGTTAACTCCGTTATCAATTGATTGTCATCATCAAAAAGGGGGAGATTGCTGAATCTTGGATTTTGATGATGAAGTCAATTGTCATTTGTTATTTAATCCATATGTTGAGATAAGTGTGCAGGATTAACTACAATGTAAGAAAGACATGCAATAGGAGTTGTGTCGGAGTCAAGACTATGATCACGTTGGGAGTTCGAGAGTTCGACGGAAGTACGGACGATCGTCGGAGGTTCTACGGGAACAAATCCGAGAAGTCCAAGAGCTTGCCAAAGAAGCTCGTCGGAATTCACCAAGTGGATCATCGCAAGTCCACGAGTTTGTCGAAAGTCCATCGGAGCATCGCCGAAGGTTTGTCGGATGTTCGCCGGAAGCTCGCCGGAAGAAGCGATTGATGCACCGGAGCAAGTTGTAGTAAATGTCTTAAGAAATGTTGTAGTTAGCATGTAGATTAAGTTAGAAATGGGAGGTGATCCCATTAACTTAATCTGGGGGCAATTGAGCCCTTGACAGACCCAAATTAGGCCATTCCATTCAAACTAGAATTCTTGCCAGGTGGTGGCACCGCCCAGGAGAAGGTCTCCCAGGAAAGCTGGGCAGTGCGACCGCCCCAGGCAAGCGGTGGCACCGCTTGGGCTCAGTCTCCAAGCGAGACTAGGCGATGCAATCGCCCCTGACAAGCGGTGGAACCGCCTGAGCTCGGTCTCTTAGCTCTACCAAGCGGTGGCACCACCCAGAGGATCATTCTCTGAGCTGCCAGGTGGTTGTACCACCCTAGTCAAGAGGTAGTACCGCCAGGACCCCGGAAATCCGAGAAAAGACATTTTTGAGCTCCAAATTCAAACTAGTTTGGGGCCTATATATACCCCACCCTTTCCTACATGAAAGGGCATCGAAAGCATGATCTTACTCTGTGATTTTAGAGCTCAAAAGTGTTGTAAAGTCTAGAAGTTCTCCTCCCTCTTTTCTTCCAAGTTTTGATCTTTTAAGAGAGGAGAGAAAAGTTTGTAAGGGTTGTCTCCTAAGCCCGTCAAAAGGAGTGAAATTGTAAAAGGGTGGTTAGCCTTCGCCTATTGAAGGAAGGCCTCTAGTGGATGTCGATGACCTCGTTGGTGGAGGAAGCCAAAAGTGGATGTAGGTCAAGATTGACCGAACCACTCTAAATCTCGGTTTGTATTTACTTTGAGCATTTTATCTTTACTACAAACCTCCTCAATAGCTTACTCAATTCTGCTCATTTATGAACGTGTATCTTAGTTAAGTATTTTTCAAATCAGCGTTAAGACGAAAATCGGTTTTATCGTACAAACATCATATTTCAGTTTGTGCTTACATTCTGATTTCTACTTAACTGCAAACTGCCTTCCTTACTTTACTTCAAATATGTTTCCGTAAGCTTTCAAAATTATTATCTGCACGAAACAACTTTTATGTCGAAATCGGATTTCAACGTACGAACGCAGTTTTAATCATCGAAAGTTTTCCGCTGCACTAATTCAAACCCCCCCCCTCTTAGTGCTCTTGATCGAACCACCCTAAATTCTGGTTTGCTATTCATTTGTGCAATTTACATTACTACAAATCTCCATAATCCTCTCTTGCACTTTTGCGAAAGCTTTTAAATTCAATTTCTCTCTGAAACAGATTGAATTGAAACCATTTTCGTCAGAATCGGTTTTAAACAAAACGAATAATTTTCTGAAATTACGAAAGTTTTCTGCTACACTAATTCACCCCCCCTCTTAGTGCCGCTCTTGATCCTAATAATTGGTATCAGAACAAGGTTCACTCTCATTGGTTTTATACCCAAGAGAGTTGGCATTGCCGGCAACCTAGAGGGCCATTCAATTACACATCCGCCCATGTTCAATAGGACGGATTACATATATTGGAAGACTAGAATGAAGATCTTCCTAATTTCAATGGATTTTAAATTATAGAATATTGTAGAAAATGGCTTTCAAAAGTCTTCTCTTCCAATGAACGATTGGAATGAGTTGGAGAAGAAGACTTTTGCTCTAAATGCAAAGGCTATAAATGTCTTATTTTGTGCATTAGATAAAAATGAGTTTAATCGAGTATCGATTTGTGAAACAGCTTTTCTATGAACGTGACCCTTGTTGGTAAGGATCATGTTCAAGGAATTGCTACCAACCTCAAATTTTTTTAAGGTTTCCTTGTGTAGCAAGTTGTCTTTTCTAAGTGTTTCTAGTTCATCACATTTCGTAATGGAGCTAAACTATCATTGGGCTCAACTTTTAAACTATTGAAATCATTAATAAGAGAAGCATGCTCCTTTTTTTATAATTTATATTTTCTACTAATTAATTTACATTCATCAAATAAATCATGAAAAGCATTTAATAATTTATCAAAGGATAAATTTGCATCAAATGAACTTATTACCGCATCTCCAATGGCCATTAGTGCATAGTGAGCAACTTGCTCGGTGATGGTAGGCTCCTCTTCTTCTGAAGTACTTGAGTCGTCTCATGTAGCTTTGAGAGTCTTCTTCTTTGGTTGCCTCCTCTTTGCTTGGGGACATTCACTCTTGAAGTGTCCCGGCTTCTTGCATTCATAACATATCACTTGTTCTTTCTTAGGTTTAAATTTATTTTTAGTATCATTTTTAAATTTATTTCTTTTTATGAATCTTTTGAACTTCTTTGTTAAGAGTGCTATGTCATCATCAAAGTCCTCATCACTTGTTCTTCTTGTGTTCTCAGTGCTATGTCCTTCCTGTTCTTTGAAAGCGTATCCTCAAGCTCTTCATGAGCTTTATATATCATTTCATAGGTCATTAGTGACCCAATTAGTTCTTCAAGAGGAAAATTATTTAGATCTTTGGCCTCTTGAATGGCCATTACTTTAATATCCCAACATTTTGCAAGGGATCTTAAAATCTTATTAACCAGATTAAAATCTAAGAAACCTTTATCAAGTCCTTTTAGACTATTGATGATATCCGTAAATCGGGTGTACATGTCTCCAATGGTCTCACTCGATTTCATTCGAAACAACCCATAAGAATGCACTAAAAGATTAATTTTTGACTCCTTCACTCTACTAGTGCCTTTATAAGTCACTTTGAGTATGTGCCAAATGTCAAAATCCATTTTACAAATCAATACTCGATTAAACTCATTTTTATCTAATGCACAAAACAAGGCATCCATAGCCTTGCCATTTAAAGTAAAAGTCTTCTTCCCCAACTCATTCCAATCGTTCATTAGAAGAGAAGACTTTTGAAAACTGTTTTCGACAACATTCCAAAGCTCAAAATCCATTGAAATTAGTAAGATCCTCATTCTATTCTTCTAATATATGTAATCCATCCCATTGAACATGGGCGGACGTGTAATTGAATAGCCCTCTAGGTTGCTAGAAAATGCCATGTCTCTTGGGTTTTAAACCAAACGAGAGTAAACCTTGCTCTGATACCAATTGTTAGGATCAAGAGTGGCACTAAGAGGGGGGGTGAATTAGTGCAGTGGAAAATTCTTCGATTCTCATACAAAATATTTCGTACGTTCGATGAAAACCGAATTGGAATGATAGTAACTTGAAACGTATGAGAGCGTAAGCAAGATGAGGAGAAGAAGCAGTTTGCAATGAAATGAATTATTGTTAAAGTAAATTGCACAAATGAAAAGCAAACCAGAATTTAGAGTGGTTCGGTCAACGTGACCTACATCCACTTTCGGATCCCTCCTCCGACGAGTTCTCCAGCGTCCATTAGAGGCCTTCCTTTAATAGATGAAGACCAAACACCTATTTACAGCACTTTCTCCTTTTCCTAGGTTTAGTAGATGAACCCTTACAAGTCTCACTCCTCTTTTTTGAATGGTTATAAGGCTAAGAGATGAAGGAGAAGAATTAGGTGCTCAATTCGACCTAATTCAGCCCTATTAAGGGCCCAATTGGCCCCTAATTAAGTTAGTGGGATTACCTCCCAATCCTAACTTAATTTATACTCTAACTATGACAATTAAGACATGATTATTGCACTTCTTGTTCCGGTGCGTTAATTGCTCTTCCGACGAGCTTCCGGCATACTTTCGGCATACTTCCGGCAAACATCCGATGAACTCTCGGTAATGCTCCAGTGGACTCCCGACAAGCTCCTGAACTTGGCAAGTTCCGACGAGCTTCTATGACAAGCT
Source organism: Musa acuminata AAA Group (assembly GCF_036884655.1). Taxonomy (NCBI): domain Eukaryota; kingdom Viridiplantae; phylum Streptophyta; class Magnoliopsida; order Zingiberales; family Musaceae; genus Musa; species Musa acuminata. The sequence continues at coordinate 17,077,957 of NC_088355.1, read as the reverse complement.
CCTAGACTTCTCGGTTGGTTCCTGTAGAACTTCCGACGAATGTCCGAACTTCCGTCGAACTCTCGAACTCACAATGAGATCTCGATCTTGACTCCGACACAACACCTGCTTTATGTCTTACTGCCATCATAGATATCCTACACACTTTTCTTAATATATAGATTAGATCAAACAAATTACAATTGACTTCATCATCAAAATCCGAGATTCAACAACACATGCCATCACTTACCTGATTGGCTTGAGGGCACCTATGACTAGTAGTATCCTATCCATGTTTGTCTTCTCTTTAGTAGTATTTAGGGACATACTCCTAGAAAGCGTATTCTATGTCTCATTGGTATGAGACCTCTCTTAGAAGTTTTCATTCCTAACTTTTTGACAATGGTGTCTATGTACTAGATTGAGATAAGCCAAGCATCCTCTTGGATCTATCTCAATAGATCATAATCCCTAAGATGTAGGATGCTTCTCATACCTTCATGGAAATATGTCTAGATAGCCAAGCTTTTACTATGGAGAGCATTTATATATCATTCCTAATGATCAAGATGTCATCCATATATAATACCAAAAAGGTGATAGTGCTCTCACTTACTTTTCTGTACACACAAGGCTTATTTTCATTCTTAACAAAGTCATAAGATCTAATCGCCTCATCAAATCTTATGTTCCAACTTCGGGAAGCTTGCTTTAGATGGAGCTAAGCAATTTATATACCTTATCTAGACTTTCATTGGATATGAATCTCTCATGTTGTATCATATATACCTCCTCCTCGAGGTTACCATTGAGGAATACAATTTTCACGTCTATCTACCAGATCTCATAATCATAGTGTGCTGCAATAGCCAATAGAATTTGGATAGATTTTAGTATGGCTATGGGTGAGAAGGTTTTATCATAATTAACACCTTGCCTTTGACGATACCCTTTAACCACTAGCATTGCTTTATAGGTCTCTACCTTTCTATCTAATTCAATCTTCTTCTTGAAGATCCACTTGCAACCAATGGGTACGATACCCTCGGGTGCATCAACTAGGTTCTAAACATTATTGGAGTACATGGAATCCATCTCAAAATTCATGGCGTCTTACTATTAAATCTCCGATTTTGATGATGAAACCAATTGATAAGTGTTTATGATTTGATCTGTATTTTTAGTGATGCACGATGCTTCGATCAGGATGAGACAATTAAAGCTGAAAGAATCATGTTGGGCCGGTGGAACATGTTAGAAGATTGGATGTCGAGCCGGAGGATCGGTCAATGTATCAATAGAAGGCTTCGGGCCATGGATTTGGGCATCGGGCCAAGAAGAGCGAATATTATGCCAAGGATATCGAAGTTGTGAAGTCAACTAACCGATTGGGCAATAGGCCGCAAGAGAGGACGATGCGCCGAAGAATCGGATGAAGCGTCGATGGACCAATGACATGCCGGACCACATGATTCATGCTTAGTATTAATTATCTAGATCAAAGTATGTTTTTACATATTCAGGATTAACTATGATAGCAAGACATAAAACAAAATAGAGTCCTGGAGTCAAGAACGCGATTTCGTTGGGAGTTCGAGAGTTCGTCGAAGGTCCGGACGTTCGTCCGTCGAAGGTCCGGACGTTCGTCGGAAGTTCTGTAGGAACCAACCGAGAAGTATTGGAGCTTGCTAGAGAAGCTCGTCGAAACTTGCCAAGTAGATCATCGTGAAGTCCAGGAGCTTGCCGGGAGTCCATTGGAACATTACCGAGAGATCGTCGGAAGTTCACCGGAAGATCGTCGGAAGCTCACCGGAAGAAAACTTGACTTATAGGACTTGTTTAGCTTAGTAAATGTCTTAGATTTCATAGTTAGCACATAATTGAGATTGAATTTGGGCCAACCCAATTAGGAGCCAATTGGGCCCATGTAAGGACTATGTTGGGCCTAATGAAAAGCCCAAATAGTTACCCAAGAGGTGGCACCATCGTAGCATAGTCTCCGAGACTATGTCAGGCAATGGTACTTTCGGTCTGGGCGGTGGTATCGCCCAGACACAACATCTGAGAGGCTGCAGGTGGTGGTATTGCTAGTCTGGGCAGTGCTACTACCCAGCATAACCTCACAGGCGGTGGTACCGCCCAGTGCAGTGTTAGTGTCAAACTAACACTGGTGGTGGTACTACCCAACACAGGTGGTGGTATCGCCCGAACCCAAGAAACCCGGGATGAGATATTTTTAGGCTCCAAGTTTGAATCAACTTGAGGCCTATAAATACCCCCATTATCCCTGGTTAATATACACACAACCTAGAGCAAAAAGGAAAGAAAACTCTATTGTAATTGTGTGTGAAATTCCTCTCAAAGTTTTAAGTGTTAGAATAGGTTGAGAGAGGAGTAAGTGAGGGTGTAAGGGTTATCTCCTAAACTCGATCAAAGGATAATCGAGTTGTAAAAGATGGTTGGTCTGCGCCTATTGAAGGAAGATCGATAGTGGATGCCGGTGGCCTCGACGGAAGAGGAATCGGTGGAGTGGATGTAGGTCACGACGACCGAACCACTATAAAAATCTGGTTTGCCTTTACTTTGAGCAATTTATTTTAAACTACAAACTGCCTTCTCATTACTTGCTATGCTCTTCTGTACGCTTTCAATCTAAGCATATTTCTAGAATCGATTTTCAACGTATGAAGAATTTTCAGAAACGTAATTTTTCCCGCTGCACTAATTCACCTTTTAGTGCCAACTCGTTCTTAACAATTGGTACCAGAGCCTCGTGATTTCTCATTTGGTTTAACACCCAAGAGAAATGGCTCATTTCGGCTTTCAAGAGGGCCACTCTCTCATTCGTCCTCCCTTTTTCAATGAGATGGACTACACGTATTAGAAAACTCGAATGAGAGTTTTCTTGCTTTTTTTGGATTTAAACTTATAAAACATTATTGAAAATGATTTTCGAAGGTCTTCTCTTCCAATGAACCATTGGAATGATTTGGAGAAGAAAACATTTTCTTTAAATGCAAAGGCTATGAATGCCTTATTTTGCACCTTAGACAAAAATGAGTTTAATCGAATTTTTATGTGCAAAATGACTTTTGAAATTTAGCATACTCTCAAATTTACAAATGAAGGCACTAGCAAAGTTAATGATTTAAAAATCAACTTTTTAATGCATGATTTTAAACTTTTTCGAATAAAGCCAAGTGAAACCATTGTTGACATGTACACCCGTTTTATAGATGTCGTAAATGGTTTAAAAGTACTTGGTAGAAGTTTTTCAGATTTTGAACTTATAAACAAAATTTTACATTCTCTTAATAAAAGTTGAGATTCAAAAGTAACGGTTATTCAAGAATAAAAAAACTTGAATCATTTATCAATTAAAGAACTTATAGGGTCTTTGATGACCTATGAAATAACATGCAATGTATGTAAAGAACTCAAGAACAACCTTCCAAAGAATATGAAGGATTTGGGACATAGAAAAATTGAAAATCACTCAAGCATAAGCTCAAGTGATGGTGAACTTGAACTCCTCATGAAATTTAAAAGGTTCATGAAACAATAATCGAAAAATAAAAACAAACTTAAAAAGAACCCAAACTGGGATGAAACGAGTGCATCCGAAGAAGAGGAGCAAATCGATGAAGACGAAGTGGCAAACCTTGCTTTGGTGACTCTAATCAATGAGGTAAACAACTCAAACGAAACTCCTTTAGTTTACTTGAAAATTACTTAATATTTTTATGAGTTGCTTTTAATCTAGTTTAAGAAAATTATATAATTTTTTCTTGAAAATTGTATGTTTAATAATATAATAAAAATATAAAAAAAATTAGGAATCATGCTTATCCTTCTAGTAATGATCATGAAAATTATATGTGTTATGATAAAGGAACAAAATGTTAGACTTAAATCATGCTAGATGCTTTAAAGAAATAATGTGTATCTTAATGATTTTCAATTTTGATTGAAACCATGTTTGATATCATGCTTAATGATGATGTATGGCTTTTGTATAGAAAACTAAGCATGAAAAGTTAGATTCACCTAAAAAGAAAAATGCATGACTACAACAAACAAAATGATCTTCATGGAAAATGCTTTATGTTTGATGAAATCAATTTCGTTGATGCATAATGATGTAATTATGTAATGAAAATATTAAAAGTTTTGGTACCATGCTTGATGATTTTATACTATGCATGAGATTTAGAAATGATGCATGATGATTTTTATAATTTATGCTTTATTGACCTTTGACATAATAAATCTTGCACCTTCGGTTTTAAACGTCGATGCATGTATTTACTTGGCATAAATAAAATAAATCATATGAATTGAAACAACTACAAAGAGGATAGGTTTCTCCTTGAAAGATTTCTTTTTCCCTACTTTATTGAGTTTTCCAAAAAGGAGATTAATGAATATATTTGTATTGCTTTTGTGAATCTCTTAAAAATGATTTTGATTTGACGATTTTATAATCGTGCATGATGAGTTGAAGTAATGATGATTTTTGGGTTTATTGAGTTTGATGATTTCTATGATTTTTATATTATTTTTTGATTATAAATAATGAAGCATGGCCTTTGTATGAAAAACTTGAACATGAAATCAATCACAAAATTTGGAACTAAAAGAACTTGAGCTATTTTTAATCTATCTATGTTGCTTCCATTAAATTATTTGAAAAGTGATTTTGATGATCATTTTGGATTTGACAATTTATTTTCATATTTAACCAAACACTTAATTTATTCATGTTTATAACATGAGATGTATTTTATATGAATCATTTTTTTTCTCATATGATTTTATCGTCTAAAGAAGAAAATTATCATATTGAACCTATGAATCTCTTAGACTAAAAAAGATTTTGATGATTTTATATGATGATTTTGGATTTCTTTTCGTATGATTCATTTTAATAATAAGATGATATATCCAATCAAATCATTTATCGATGTTTATGACTTGAGTTTTATTATGTAAAATTTCTTGTATTCATGAAGTATATCTTATCACCAAATTTTTCTTGATATCTTCTATGTGATGACTTGAATATTTACACCTTTATGCTATTCCCCTCTTCTTCTCTCTTATTTATAATAACAAAGGGGAGAAAGGAAATAATTAGCATTTCAAGAGATCGATAAATCTCTTCATTTAATTTTGAATCTCTGGACTTTGTTGATTTGACAAATTGAATAAGTTGAAGTGATAATTTAAATATATTTATTCAAATGCATGAATTGACAATCCTTTTGTCAAATGAAACATGATTTTTCATGTGAATTCTTACAATTATAACTTGAGTCTTCTTTTCCTATCATGCTTTCTATTTACAAAAGAAGAAATTTATCAAAAATGATATATGGTCTTATCTTTTATGACATGATTTCTTTATATTTATGGCTTGTATGCCTTGAAATGACTGAAATATTTTATACCATTATGTTCTTCCCTTCTTTTTTCTTGTTTACAATGATAAAATGGGGAGAAGTTTTGATCATTCATGGTAGGATGTAATTTGATAAAATTGATACCATCATGATATGAAATATTTATAATTTGAAATGATACATGCAATACTTATGATTTTATTAAAATGATGTACATGATGTATTGCATATGATGTGAAACATGATTAAAATTGCATTGACTTGAATTCAATTTAAATTCAAGGTTTATCTCAATTATGACATATTGAAATAAGAATGACACTCTATTTTTGTCATAATTTGAAAATTGATGAATTGCACAATTGTTTTGTTATTCCCCTCTAGCATGCACATCACAAAAAGAGGCAAACTTGCTAGCTTGCTAATCTCAAAAGCAAGAAATGCTATCTTGCAATATCAAGCAAAAGTGCTATCTTGCCTATCTCAAAAAGCAAAACTTGCAACTTGCACATTGCAAAAGAAAGCAAAAATAGCTAGCTTGCATGTTCTCAAATTTTGTAAAATTTTTGCTAGCTTTCATAATGATAAAACTAGAGATTTATGATGTAATGATTTGAACTTGTATCTCAAACACTTAGATTGTTGCACTTCTCCTTTTTGTTGATGACAAAGGGGGAGAAGTATGATGTTATGCATAAGTTTATAAAAACATGTTACTTGGATTTTGAAATCTAAAAGTCCCTATCAATACGGCATATTGATAGGGGAAGATTATCGAATCCCTATCAATACGGAGTTAAGGTTAACTCCGTCATCAATTGGTTGTCATCATCAAAAAGGGGAAGATTATTGAATCTCATATTTTGATGATGAAACCAATTGATAAGTGTTTATGATTTAATCTGTGTTTTTATTGATGCAGGATGCTTCGATCAGGATATGACAATTAAAGCAGGAAGAATCATGTTGGGTCGGTGGAACATGTCAAAAGATTGGATGTCAAGCCGGAGGATCGGTCGACGTATCGACAGAAGGCTTCGGGCCATGGATTCAGGCATTAGGCCAAGAAGAGCATATATTGCACCAAGGATATCGGAGTTGCGGTGTCAACTTGCCGATTGGGCAATAGGCCGCAAAAGAGGACGATGCGCCAAAGAATCGGATGAAGCGTCAATGGACCAATGACATGTCGGACAACATGATTCATGCTTAGTATTAATTGTCTAGATCAAAGTATGTTTTTATGTATGCAAGATTAACTATAATAGCAAGGCATAAAGCAAAATAGAGTCCCGGAGTCAAGAACGTGATTTCATTGGGAGTTCGAGAGTTCGTCGGAAGTTCGGACGTTCATCAAAAGTTCTATAGGAACCAGCCGAGAAGTCTCGGAGCTTGCTAGAGAAGCTCATCGGAACTTGCCAAGTAGATCGTCATGAAGTCTAGGAGCTTGCCGGGAGTATATTGGAACATTACCAAGAGATCATTAGAAGTTCACCAGAGGATCGCCAGAAGCTCGCTAGAAGTAAACTTGACTCATAGGGCTTGTTTAGCTTAGTAAATGTCTTAGATTTCATAGTTAGCATATAATTGGGATTAGATTTGGGCCAACCCAATTAGGGGCCAATTGGGCCCATGTAAGGACTATGTTGGGCCTAATAAAAGGCCTAAATAGTGACCCAAGAGGTGGCACCGTGTGGCACAATCTCCGAGACTGTGTCAAGCGGTGGTACCGTCGGTCTGGGCAGTGGTACCGCCAAGACACAACCTTCGAGAGGCTACAGGCAATGGTACCACTAGTCTAAGCAATGGTACCACCCAGCACAACCTCTCAAGTGGTGGTACCGCCTAGTGCAATGTTAGTGTCAGACTGACACTAGCGGTGGTACCGCCCAACACAAGCGGTGGTACCACCCGAACCTAGAAACTCAGGATGAGATATTTTTAGGCTCCAATTTTGAATCAACTTAAGGCCTATAAATATCCCTCTCATCCCTAATTAATATACACACAACCTAGAGCAAAAAGGAAAGAAAACTCTATTGTAATTATGTGTGAAACTCCTCTCAAAGTTCTAAGTGTTAGAATAGGTTGAGAGAGGAATAAGTGGGGGTGTAAGGGTTATCTCCTAAACCCAGTAAAGGGAGAATCAAGTTGTAAAAGGTGGTTGGTCTTTGCCTATTGAAGGAAGATCGATAGTGGATGTCGTTGGCCTCGACGGAAGAGGAATCAATGTAGTGGATGTAGGTCACAACGACCGAACCACTATAAAAGCCTAGTTTACCTTTACTTTGAGCAATTTACTTTAAACTGCAAACTGCCTTCTCATTAGTTGCTACACTCTTCCATACGCTTTCAATCTAAGCATATTTCCGGAATCGGTTTTCAACGTACGAAGAATTTTCATAAACATAATTTTTACTACTGCACTAATTCACCCCCTCCCCCCTCTTAGTGTCGACTCGTTCCTAACACTTGCCACTTCTCGGAGTCTATCCTTGTAATAGCCTCCTTGTAAGTTTGAGAATCAATACCATCGACATGATATGTCCTACATACCTTCTAGGAGAATGGGATACTCTATTGGACCTTTGTAAAGTTGGAACTTGTGTGCTAGGTACCTGGATAAACTCAGCCCATGGAATGGTGCTTGGACTAGGTTCTCCAACCTTGCTCAACTCTATTATGCTTCCACTATCTCCATCAAGAATGTATTCCTTCTCAAAGAATACTACTCTCTTGGCTATAAAGACTTTTTGATCCTTAGGGCGATAGAAATAATATCCACACGTTTCCTTAGGGTATGCCACGAACTTATTCAAAGACTTGTTTATTTAATATGACTCCATTGTGTTTATGATATCTATACCCCATCATCAAATTGATCACTCTTGATGTAAATTTATCTTTGTTATTAATATTTCTCATGATTTAAAAATTAATATAAAGTGAAAAATTTATAACATTGTATTATTCCCCTCTTTTTGACAATGACAAAAGGGGAGAAAGTCTTGCTAGCTTACACATTGCAAAGAAAAGAATAATTGTTAGCTTGCACATCTCAAGGAGAGCAAGTCTTGCTAGCTTGCACATCGCAAAGAAACAAAAAATTACTAGCTTGTATATTTCAAGAAGAGAAAACTTTCTAGTTTGCACTTTGTAAAAGGAAGCAAAAATTGCTAGCTTGCACATTGCAAAAAGAAGTAAAATTGTTAGCTTGTACATTGCAAAAGGAAGCAAAAATGGCTAGGTTGAACATTGCAAAGAAGCAGAAAATTGCTATCTTGCACATCTCAAAAGAGAAGCACAAATTGCTAGCTTGAACATCTCAAGAATTGCTAGTTTCTATATTTCAAAAACTTGCTAGGTGTACTTCTCTTTTTTGTTGATGACAAAGGGGGAGAAGTTATGATAATGGTTTAAAGTTTGAATTATCCATTGTATAATGTACTTTTATATTTTGAAATTATGTATAATGATTTGGAATTATGCATGCAATATTTCAACTTATGATGTAAGTAATGATTATGTTGATATGATATATTGCATATGATTCATGATTGAAATTATGACATATAAATAGGGGGAGTTTAGTGAAACTCCATCATCAATTGATTATCATCATAAAAAATGGAGAGATTGTTGAATTTCGGATTTTGATGATGAAATCAAGTGATGAAGTTATGATCTAATCAGCGTTTGAGTAACGTAGGACTATCTTCGATCATGAAAAGGTAAATTGATTGAAGTAGAAAGAATCAAAAGTTAGGCTAGAGTAAAACATGTTAGAAGATTGGATGTCGGGCCGGAGGATTGGTCGATGTGCCGATAAAAGGATTTTGTGCCATGAGTTGGGGTATCGGGCCAGAAGGATCGAACAATGCACCAAGAAGATTAGATGTTACAAAAGGTCAACATGCCGATTGGGCAATATGTCAAAGGAGAGGATGATGCACTAAAGGGTCGAACGAAGGCCAAATAAACCAATGACATATCGGACAAAGGATTCATGTTTTATAATCATTTGTCTAGATCGAAATAATTTAGGAGGCTAATTAAGTTAGTTTTTGGTGTAATCATGCTAATTTAATTAAAGGCCAATTGGGCTTAAATTGGGACTGATTTGGACTGATTAGGAAGCTCATTCAGTGACCCAAAAGATAGGTCAGGCGATGGCATTGCCAAACTAGCAGTGGAACCGCCTATGAGTTGAAAAAGTCAAGAACACACTTTTTTAGGTTGTCAGGCAGTAGTAGTACCACCTAATGTCAATGTGTCTGGCGGTGGTACTGTTCAATGTTAGATTGACAAGCAGTGGTATCGCCTAGTACCGGCGGTAGTACCGCCAATACCCCGAAAACCTAAAATTTAAATTTTGGCTCCAATTTTTTAAGTCATTTAGGATCTATAAATATCCCATAAATTCTTACATGGGAAAGTTAGAAAATGTGTGAAAAGGGGGAAATTATACTTGTGAAAAGTATTATAATTTCTCTTGAAGTATAGAGTCTCTTCCTCCTAGTATTTAGAGGTCTTTTGAAGGGAGGAGTGAGCTCTTAGTGTAAAAGAGAGAAGTATAAAGGTTCTCTCCTGAGCCTATGAAAATAAAAAAGAGTTATAAGGGTAGTTGATATTTGTCCGTTGGAAAGAAGATCCTTAGTGGAAGCCGGTGGCCTCAACGAAGGAGGAATCGAGAGTGGATGTAGGTCACGACGACCGAACCATTATAAATCTAGTGTACTCTATTCCCTTACTATTTACCTTTATTGTTTATTGATTTAGTTGATTATTGCATTCTACAAACATTTTCAAGTTAAACATCTTTCCGATATGGGCTTTATCGAATGAGATTTTTCAAATCGTAGAAAGTTTATGAAACCATTAATTCACACACCCCTCTTAGTGTCATTTTCGATCTTAACAAATACCACTGTAGGAAAATCTAGGGGTAACATCATATGTGTAGTGGAAGAACAAAAAGAAAATATTAAATTTTCACAAAAAGGTTTCATCGTGATGCGAATATTAGTGTGCAAAAATTCATAAAACTAAAAATCACATGTGAGATAGTTGTGTTACCTAGGGAGATTATATATCCCTGAAATCCTATAAATCTATGGAAGAGGATGAAGGAGGTCAACTGTCCTCCTCTTTAGTGGTGATTCACACAATAGCGGCTGCGAAGACACTCCTCGAATCGCTATCCAAATCTCCATATGCCCCAAATAGGGGGCTACTAGTTGAGGAGGAGAAGGGGAGATGAAAATAAGATGTGGCAACCAAAAAGGCCTAGCCCATAGTCCTTTGGATCTCTTTTATTTATAGAGGCTCCCTATTAACTTAACCCTAATGAATCTGACCATATTGGTTACTAGATCTCTATCCAATTACCCTAGCCTATTATATTAGTGGGTCTCTATCCAATAATCTCTCATTGTCTCTTATTGGATGTTATCCATATGATTCAATAATTTAGGAGCTTATTAGATATCTAATAAGATAAGGGCTCTAGCGGTTAATCATATATGACATATGTGTATGACCCTCTAGGCCTAATATCGAGCTGGCCGTAAATCATACTTGTCAGAACTCCTTTTGGCTTAGTGAATTATTATTTTTATGATAATTCACTTGACTCATTGATTGCATATGTACTAGGTCACTACGCTGTAGTCCTCAAACGATATAGGAGAATCCAATACTTTAGACCTATATGTCCTTAGTTACCATATACCTATAGTTCCTCATCCATTTAATATCTCAAAGAACATATACGGGGCATGGTGTTGTTAGGCCCATACAGTTTCTACTCGAGCCTCGCTCTAATCGGATTTTCCCAAAGAACTCTTTCTCTCTTAATCTGAATGATCTTGGCTAGGGATTTTCCTGAGCAAGAATATATAAGATATTCCTCTTATGACACTGAAAGTGGATGATCCTCTATCGACACTCAATAGCCCTCGTAAGGGAGGCTGCCACTCCCAATGACCGGTTGTGCTAGATTTGGAACTTCTAATCCTATGAGTCCAACATCAAAGAGTGGAGTACTCAAACATGATATCATTGATGTCTCAAGTCTAAGGACCAAATACACTACTAGGACAATGAAATCACTGCCTAATATAAGGTATCATCAACCATCCAATATTCCATAACCAGATCAATCAGTGAAATCATTCTCCAATGAGCACTTACATTGTATTCCTAGTGTTCCCACACGAGCAGCTATAAGACTAGACGCCTCCATTATATGGATGAGAATACATTACACAAATCTGTTTGGTTATCTCGATGTCCCTCTCGAGTAACATATGATCGGGATTATTTAGGGTCTATGTTTAAAGGCGAATCAATCTCATTATCATAATTTTATCACGATCTGATTCTCATTACACAGATCCATGGATATCACAATATATATAGTATACAAGATAAAGTGATAAAATATCAAATAATATAATAAGCAAAAAGAATGTGCATCATATCACACGTGTTATCAGTTATGTGATTGGCTTGCAAGGCACCTATGACTAGCAATTGAAACTTGTTGATGTTCTCCAATAGACTCTTTTTAAAATCGTTAAGGGTTTCTTGCAATCAGTTCTCAATTTTGATTTTCAAGACTTTTAATTGGGCTTTCACCAAGTTGTCAATAGCCATTGCATAAGACTAGAGATCTATAATCCCCAATACTTGTTTTTGATGTTTGGTCAAGGGCATCAGCACTGCTTATTCAATGCAAATTTCAATGACGTTGGCTCGAGGTAGTGTTGAGGGCATGGCTAGGAGGCAGTAATGGTGGCATGGTTGGGCGTAGCTACCAAAGCTACCGTCAAGGATGGGAGGTTACTGTCGAGGTTGGGAGGCTACCACTACCGAGGCTGGAAGGCTACTGTTGTTGAGGCTAGGAGGCACCATGGGATAAGACGTTGGGAGCAGCGTTACTAAGGGCTAGGAGCAGCGATGGCCAATGCTCTATTTCTATTGCACCGAGGGCTGAGACACTGGCGACGCCAAGGGATCACAAGTGGTTGAGGGTGAGGCTGCAACAGCTACTATCGATGTCAATATTGAAGGAAGAAGGAAGCAATGATAATCGGCGGTTGCGACAGAAGGTGTGAGGAGGCAGTTGGGGGTGTTTTTTGCCTTGTTTCTGCATGGGGTGAGTGTCAAGGGATCACGAGTAGCCAAAGGCTGAGGCTGTAGGGGATGTTGTCGATGCTGGTGGAGAAGAGGAGGAGGGAAGGTTGCTACCGTCCTATTTCGATCGGTACAAGGAGGGAAGGTTGCTACCCTATTTTTGTCGTTGCATGGGGTGAGAGCACCAAGGGATCATGAGCGGCCAGGAGCTGTGGTACGGGGGCTGTTGTTGATGCCGGTGGAGAAGAGAAAGAAAGCAACGATGATGGGCATGGGGAGTTGCCCTATTTCAGTTAGAGGGCAGGTTGCTGTCGAGGTCGAGAGGCAGTAGTGGTGGCACGGCTGGGAGCAGCATCACTGAGGGATGGGAGCAATGAAGGATCATCGAGGCTAGGAACGATGAGGGGGGTGGTCTGTTGGTTGGGAAATAGCGATAGTGGCTCTTTCTTGCTCGAGCAAGATGGGGTGTGGCCACTTAGGCATGGTTGTCGGCTTTACTTTTTTTTTCTTTTAGTTGATGATGGCTGCGACAATGAAGTGATGTAAGAAATTACAACAGAAATGCCAAGGATTACTGTTCTGATACCAAATGATAAGACCCTAAAATTTTATCATAGAAGAAGAGAAAGAAAATGGATGATCACTTCGAAAGGATCGGCCTCCTAGGGTTTGCCAAAAGCTGAAATAATATTTCATAGATGATGAAAAGAAATAGGTACATCCATATTTATAGAGTTTCACTCTTAAATCCATCAAGACTTGGACTTTTAATAAATAAATAAATCTCAAATAAGCTCCTACCTAATTCTTACTAGACAAACTCAATAAAATATTAATCAAAACTCAAAAAATAAAAAGGATCCTAATACAACATCAATAGAAATAATTATTCCTATAAAATGAGATAAAAGCTATTTAAACTTTGGGACTCATCAAGATAGACATCATAGTTGACTGACTTGAGAATAGACAACAATATGAAATGAAGAACAAATACATGATATTGATATATAACTCTCTATGCATTCATGTTGGACAAGAGCAAAGCAGTCCTTGATACCAAGCTCACAAAGAGAAGGCAAAAACACAGTCATCGACACCACACCATTCTTCCAATCCTGACATTGTTTTGATATGGTATATTTTGGTGGCCTGGACACGTCACCCGTGACACCACACGCCAAATCGGAGCCCTATGCCATACGTCCCATCCTAAGAGCTCAGAGCGGTGCTGTCTGACGTCGCTCTGCACGTCCTGGAACGATGGCCGGTCAAAAGGGTCGTCCCATCTCTCGGAGGTCAGCAGCGGCGATGCCGAATCGACACACCATCAACCCTCGCACCATAGTATAAAACCCTTGGCTAGCCTCTGGCCAGGAGGAGGCAAGAAAAAATGAGGAAAAAAGCAATCCCTCTCATTACTAACTTGCTCGTCGGAGGGGCCACGATCGGGTACCACCCGGCGGAGGCCATTTTTGTAGGAGGGCGACCACTCATCGATGGTGAGGGACTCGGCATGGGAGCACGATCCACCCGGCACCAAGGAGTCACCAATCAGCCCCGATCTCGACCAACGCCAACTAGCACTCCTTCCCGAGAGCTCGGGTTCCTCATCATCCAAATCACCTGCAGAAAGCTCCCAACATCGACCCGTGGACCTAGCTTTGCTGACTCATCAGCCACGACACATTTGTTGTCTAACATTTTGGTGCTAGAAGGAGGGCAATGTCGCAAGAGCATCTGGCTGGAGCTCTCCCCGAGGGAGAACCATCCACCGACCTCCCTTCCGTCGAACCCGAAAGTCAGGTCCTTCCCGCTCCCAGAGATGGCAAGATTCCTACCTCAACGCTAGATCGCTACTGGCACATGTTCAATGACTCGGGGTTGTCACCCCCCGGATTCGCCATAGAACCCTCGGCCGTGACACCCGAGGCATTCCTCGGCCTCTCTAAGCAAGTGTAGGCCATGACAGGCACGATGCAAATGCTCGCTCCGCTCCTTCCTCATATCGTGCAGTTAGCGACTCCCCCGACTGATTCGACCCGATAGAGGCCAAGCAGGGAGTAAGTCGGGACGGTAGAAGCCCGAGAGCAAGTGATGGACCCGAGAGGTCTGCCCAAGCAGAGCATACCCGCACCCTGCCGAATCACACCTCCCCGCTCCGAGCCTGACACCATATCGTCAGGCTCGGCGGAAGACTCGTTTAGGATCCAGTTGTCTCAGGTCAACCAACGCCTAGACAAGTTCCAGCGCGAGTCTCAGAAATCACGGTGCAAGTCGAAGGAAGGCGACTCAGGTGGATCCCCTTTCAACTTTAGGCTTGGACAAGCTGGTACCCCTCAACTTCAAGCTGCTGACATTGGAGACATACGATGGCAGCTCCGATCCCATGGAGCATGTCTCCGCATTCCGGGCCCAAGTGGCCCTCTACGACGTTTCTGATGGGCTTGAGGTCGTCAAGGTTCTTTTGGTCACTAATCGAGAAGCCGCCAGTAACCATCCTTGAGATGCTCCAATGCGCCAACTAGTACCTCGTCGCCGAAGCTCTGGTGGCGGGAAAGCGCATGGACATCAAGAGGCCAAGGGCAGAACAATCCCGGGAAACGACTTCAGTAGCCCTGGTGCAACCCCGCTAGAGGCCCGACTGACAAGAGCTACTGCTCCCAAGGCCCTCGCCTCTCCCTCTGAGCACATTCCACCAGGACTACAGCCATGGCACGGAAGATTGTCGTGACCTCTAGAATCAAATCGAGGACTTCATCTAAAAAGGTCACCTCGGGCGCTATCTCAAGGAACCCCGAGAAGCAACTCCATGTCCTAGGGGACCCATCGAAAGATGCCTCATCATCCAAAATCTCCTACCGAAAAGCCACTCACAACAAGAGGTCCACGGGCTCTCCATATCGGTTCCCAACCTGCGGCTCGCCGGCCCAGCTCTTACCCCTCGCCGGCCCAGCTCTTGCCCGAGCCTCTCCAGATCGGTTCCCGACCTATGCCTAGCCTGCCCAACTCTTGCCCGGGTCGCTCTAGATCGCTCTCGACAGGAGACTCGCCGGCACCAAATCCCGAGCCCGAGCATAGTTGCTCAGCTCGTGATTCTACCTCCAGCCCGAGTCACCCCAGATCGCTCTCGATAGGTGACTCGCCGACATCAAAACCTGAGCACAAGAATAGTCGCTTGGCCCACAAGTTTGGCTCTTGAATGGGTCGCTCCAAATTGCTCTCGGCAGGTGACCTACCTACACCAAAGCCCGAGCCTGAGCATAGTCGCTCGGCTCGCGATTCCAGCTCCTACCCGGGTCACTCCAGATTGCTCTCGACAAGTGAGCCATCGACACCAAAGCCCGAGCCAAAGCATAATCGCTCGGCTCGCGATTCCAGCTCCTGCTCGGGTCACCCCAGATCGCTCTGGACAAGTGACCCACCGGCACCAAAACCTAAGCACGAGCATAGTCACTCAGCCCACAGGTCTGGCTCTTGCCCGGGTCGCTCCAAAACGCTCTCGACAGGCGACCCGCCGGCACCAAAGCCCGAGCCCGAGTATAGTTGCTCGGCTCGCGATTCCAGCTCCTACCTGGGTCGCCCTAGATCGCTCTCGATAGGTGATCCACTAGCACCGAAACCTGAGCACGAGCATAGTCGCTCGGCCCACAGGTCTGGCTCTTTGCCCGGGTCACTCCAGATCGCTCTCAATAGGCGACCCGCCGGCACCAAAGCCCAAGCCCGAGCATAGTCGCTCGGCTCATGATTCCAGCTCCTGCCCGAGTCACCCCAGATCGCTCTCAACAGGTGACTTGCTAGCACCGAAACCTGAGCACGAGCATAGTCGCTCGACCCGCAAGTCTGGCTCTTGCCCAGGTCGCTCTAGATCGCTCTCGACAAGTGACCCACTAGCACCAAAGCCCAAGCACAAGCATAGTCGCTCGGCTTGCAATTCTAGCTCCTGCCCGGGTCGCCCTAGATAACTCTCGATAAGCGACCCGCCAGCACCGAAACCTGAGCACGAGCATAGTCGCTCGGCCCACAGGTCTGGCTCTTACACGGGTCGCTCTAGATCGCTCTCGACAGGCGACCTAACAGCACCAAAGCCCGAGCCCGAGCATAGTCGCTCGGCTTGCGATTCCAACTCCTGCTCGGGTCGCCTTAGATCGCTCTCGACAGGCGACCCGCCGGCACCGAAACCTTAGCACGAGCATAGTCACTCGGCCCGCAGGTCTGGCTCTTGCCCAGGTTGCTCCAGATCGCTCTCGATAGGCGACCCACTGGCACCAAAGCCCAAGCCCGAGCCCGAGCATAGTCACTTGGCTTGCGATTCCAGCTCCTGCCCGGGTCACCCCAGATCGCTCTCGATAGGCGACCCGCCGGCACCGAAACCTGAGCACGAGCATACTCGCTCGGCCCGCAAGCCTGGCTCTTGCCCGGGTCGCTCCAGATCGCTCTCGACAGGCGACCTACCAGCACCAAAGCCTAAGCCCGAGCATAGTCGCTTAGCTCACATTTCCAGCTCCAGCTCGGGTCGCGCCAGATTGCTCACAACAGGTAACCCGCTAGCACCGAAACCTGAGCACGAGTATCGCCGCTCGGCCCACAGGCCCGAGTCACACCTCGCGACTGATCTGATGCCCGAGTTGCATCTTGAAACAACCTAACACTCGAGTCACACCTCGTGGCTGATCCAATGCCTGAGCTGCATCTCGAAACAACCTAACGCCCGAGTCACACCTCGTGGATGATCCGATGCCCGAGCCGCATCTCGAAACAACCTAACGCCCGAGTCACACCTCGTGGACGATCCGATGCCCGAGCTGCATCTCGAAACAACCTAATGCCCGAGTCACACCTCACGGCCGATCCGATTCACGAGCCACATCTCAAAACAACCTAATGCTCGATTCACACCTCGCGGTCGATCAAATGCCCGAGCCGCATCTTGAAACAACCTAACGCCCGAGTCACACCTCGTAGCCGATCGGATGCCCGAGCCACATCTCAAAATAACCTAATGCCCGAGTCACACCTCGCGGCCGATCCGATGCTCGAGTCGCATCTCGAAGCAACGTAATGCCTGAGTCACACCTCGTGGCCAATCCGATGCTCGAGCCACATCCCGAAACAACCAAACACCCAAGTCACACCTCACAGTCGATCCGATGCCCGAGTCGCATCCCAAACAACCTAAAACCCGAGTCATGCCTCGCGACTGACCCTACGCCCCTCCCCGATGCCCAAAGTTGCTTCACGTTGACCCACAACTCGTAGCCTGACCAGGTCACCTCGGTTCGCTCGCCGACTCGACCCATGCCAAACTGGTCATCCAACCGACCAGGACGACAAGCCCCGACAGGCCGATCCAAAGAGTCAATCCTGCCCGAGGCACGGGGCGTTGCCCCTCTAATCGCCCCCCGACAAGTCAATTTCGTTTCCCCTCTTAAGCGATCAATATCCCTCAAACTCAGGCATGCCTCCTGGCCCATTAAGGCCCCCGCAACACGCCTTGACAGCGGGGGAGAAGTGATATGGTATATTTTGGCGGCCTGGACACGTCACCTCGGACATCGCACGCCAAATTGGAGCTCTACGCCACACGTCCCATCTCGGGAGCTTATACCAAGAAGATATGTCACACGTCCTGTCCTAGGAGCTCGAGGTGGTGCCGTCTTACGTCGCTCTACGCGTCCCAAAACGGCGGCCAGTCAGAAGGGTCATCCCATCTCTCGGGGGTTAGTAGCGGCGACACCGAATCGATGCACCATCAGCCCTCGTGCCACAGTATAAAACCCCTGGCTGGCCTTCGACTAGGAAGAGACAAGAAAAAAGGAGGAAAAAAGCAATTCCTCTCGTTACTAACTTGCTCGTTAGAGAGGCCACGGTCGGGTATCACCCGGCGGAGGTCATTTTTGCCGGAGGGCGACCACTCATCGACGGTGAGGGACTCGGCATGGGAGCACGATCCACTCGGCTCCAAGGAGTCGCCAATCAGCCCCGATCCTGACCAACGCCAACCAACACTCCTTCCCGAGAGCTCGGGTATCTCATTATTCGAATCACCCTATAAAAAGCTCCCAACATCGGCCCGTGGACTTAACCGTGCTGACTCACCAACCACGGCACATTTATTGTCTAACAGTTTATGTAGCTTCTCCAATGATGGAAACTTTGGTTGTTACTGCCACAAAATGAGCAGTCAAGGTGCTGCATTTCTTTTATGTATAGGCATTTTAAGCTTCGCTAATTGGCCAAGTGGTGGGAGGTGAAAACAATTATCACAGTTGGAGATCCATAAGGTTACTAGATTGGAGAAGGAAGGATCTCCTACACAAGTTGGAAATGATGTTTCTCCATACCCAACTAACCCAAGATCTTTCAGGTTGGTATGAGGTCTGAGATTTTTTAGAACATATTCTTTCTCCTCGTATCCAATACTTATGTGCAACTGCTTCAGTTATGTTACTGTAGTTCCATGTCGACTCCAGCCTGTTGATGTGTTCCTTGCTCATGAGGTTTGCTTCAATAGCTTCTGCTGCCTTAAAACAAGATCGAGTCTTGCAATGAGAAGCTCACCATGGAGATTGTTCGAGTCCCTCAACTGAGATAAACAACAGTGAAGCCTTGTGCTCACAATATATCTTCAAAGTGTTTGAAGATCAGTTCACAATCTGGTGGCATAAATCTCAAATTGCCTCAAATGTGCATTCCTTGTGGCGCCAATGTCATTCTTGAAATTGTCATCTAGATGTAGATCAAGATTTCATAATTTATGTAGATTCCTCGTATCATTGATATAAGATCATGATAGAGATATATATGGAATAACATTCTTGCATTCCTTGCATCTTCAATTAATCTATGATTTGATTATCAATCATGAATTTGATTAGTTGATCTAATTATATGATTTGAGTGCTTGATGGAGAAAAATCTCTCCCTCAAAACCTGTATAAATACTAATCACTTCAATGTATAAAATTCATCCCTTTAATAATATATTCCTCAATCCTACATGGTATCAAAGCATCTCTTACCTCGAGCAAGACTTCTCCTTCCTCATTGTCTGATGATAGCAATCCCTCTTCTTTGTTGATATATCACTGACAACAGTAAGCATGTTCTCTTTGCCAATCAATCCCATGTCCATTCCCTCACCTTCACATGGTTCGACACCGTCCGATCCAACCGTGTTGCTCTCCATTCGCCTTGAGAAGGTTGCTAGCTTGTTCACTACCTCCTCTGATCTATTGTTGCTCCTTATCACAACTCCTCATATCTGTTGCCATCATCCAAAGAAGCGATTGTTGTTGATTCCCTTTTGGTTCCCCATGTTCCCTTGTGTGAGGTTACCATCGTCACCTGCCCCAAGAAGTGACACAAGGCTCCACTTATAAGGTTTCATCGCCTCGGTCCTCTCGTGTGGATTCGGTGAAGGAACCTCCAGCTTCTTCCTCACCAGTGGACCTCTTGTGCCTCGAGCGCCTCCTTCTTCTTCACTGACTATTGCATCTTGCTCGGTGTTCTGTTCTCTTCGCCAACCAAACCTCCTCCTACCACAAGCCACAACCCACTGCATCTCACTATTGTTGTCACCTCCTCTCACAAGTACTTCTATCTCTCGTCTCTTCCTCCCTATCAGCCAAGTAGACTTCAACCATTTGTCTACCATCTTCCTCATAAAGTCGACGACGAACACCAACCATCACCACTGACTACTCTACTAACGAAGTGATTCTCATTATATTATCGAAGCAATTTGCAGATCAGAAGTGACTACTCTACTAGCGGAGCCCACTATGGTCACCCCTCTGCCTCTCTCCTGCCCGTGCGGTAGCTACTCCTTTGCTCCTCCAACTTGAAGTGTCTCCGCCACGTCAAAGTCGATGACTGCTCCAATATACAATCGTACATTGTGAATAGTATGAAGGTGGTATTCCTACCACATTCGATGTTAGTTCTTCTTCTTCTTCCTCACCCCTCAGATCACACGATGTTGGCAAAGATTAGAATCCCCCGAAGGGCACCACTGTCAACTATCAATCTCTCTGTGCCGTTGTCACAAGAATGGACCTTTCTTCCTCCTTCCAGAAACGTGTGACTCCTCTCCTACAACTTGATCTCTACCAGATCTGTTCATTTTCTTAGCATGCCTTCCTTGCTCCAATTATTATTCCCATAAGAAACAATAGTTCTTCTCAACATACAAGACTTATATCCATTAATGCTACAACTCTAATCCCCTTTAAATTATCAAAGGGCAGCAACTATACATCTTAGCAAGCATAATTCTTTAATCTCCTCTTTGGATATGATCTATTAGGCTACATTAATTGCTCTCTTAGTTATACTAGAAAAAATCTAAATACTAAGAGAACCTAGCCCAATAACAAATCTTGATCATAAGTTATGGCTACGACAATATTGTTTTATTCTACAAGCAATTCAAGCCTTAGTCGTTGGTTCCATAGTACCACTAATATCTTCGTGTTGCACTGTAGCAAAAGCATGGTCAAAGT
Source organism: Musa acuminata AAA Group (assembly GCF_036884655.1). NCBI lineage: Eukaryota > Viridiplantae > Streptophyta > Magnoliopsida > Zingiberales > Musaceae > Musa > Musa acuminata. Next base: position 17,056,932 of record NC_088355.1, on the reverse strand, counting down.
TACAAACCACTCTTCCCAATCGCTATTGCACTCAATCTTAAGTCTCTTATCTACTTTGATGAAAACAAAAAAAAAAGAGGAAAGTACTATTACTAATTATATACAAAATATAAAAGTTATTTTAGATGACTTAGCTTTAATAGGTCATCCCCCTATAATGAAGTCATTTTTATACCCTCAATTGCCTAAGAAATGAATATAAGAAACTAGCAATAGTAATTTGGGCATGAGACTCATCGATATCATTTGATTAACTGTATAACAAGTTGATTGATCATGAAACATATTTGAAAAGAGAAGAGAGGATGATAGGACCAACCATCATAGCTCAATTTAGTCAAAAATCCAAAATAAGAGCAATCAAAGCAACAAGAACTTCAATAAAGGTCGAGCAAGATGTCTCTTCGACACATGAATAACACACAGAGCCATCATCCTCCATTATACTATCAACTCGTCAATTATTGTGGCAACTTCAATCCAAATAACTAAGAAAATAACTTACATTATAACTATCAACAACTTTAGCATCGTAACAATAACAATCAATAAAAAGTCATTTGTCAGTTTTGTGACAAAATCGGACATATAGTAAATTCTGTTGATCTCGACCTAAGCCTACTACTATACTAATTGACCTCAAGCAAACATCAAGACTACTCTGACTGCTCATTCAAATAATTGGATTTTGACTCTAGTGTTTCTTATCATATCACTTCAAATAATTCAATGGCTTATTAGATATCCAATAAGATAGGGGGTCTGACGAATATCTTATATTCGAACCTCTACTTGTCGCAACGCCTACCATATGTGTATGACCTTCTAAGCCCAATATTGAGTTGGCCATGAGTCATACCTGTCATAACTCCTTCTAGCTCACTGAATTATTATCTGCATAATAATTAACTCAACTCATCGACTACGGATGTACTAGGTCACTACGTCACAGTCCCCAAATGATACAGAAGAATCCAATCCTTTGGACCTATCTATCCTCAATTATCGTATATTTATAGTCTCTCATCTATCTAATACCCTAGAGATCATATATCGGGCACGGTACTGTTAGGCACATATAGTTTCTACTCGAGTCTCACTCTAATCGGATTCTCTAGAGAACTCTTTCTCTCTCAATCCGAATGACCCTGGCCAGGGATTTATCTGAGCAAGAATATATGGGATATTCCTCTCATGACATCAAGAGTAGATAATCCTCTATTAACACTCAATAACCCTCGTAAGGTTGGCTACTACTCCCAATGATCGACTGTGCTAGATCTGGAACCTCCAAACCGATAAGTATAGTATCAAAGAGTGGAGTACTCATATAGGACACTCTTGGTGTCTCAAGTTTAAGGACCAGATACACCACTAGGATGACGGAATCGTTGTTTGATAATAAGGCATCATCAACCATCCAGCATTCCATGAGCGGATCAATCAGTGACCTCATTCTCCAATGAGCACGTGCATTGTATCCCTAGTGTCCCCACACGAGCAGCTATGAGACTAGTTTGCATCTATCATATGGACGGGTATATAGTACACTAGTCTATCCGGTTATCTCGATATCCTTCTCAAGTAACCTATGACCAAGATTATTTAGGATTTATGTTTAAAGGCGAATCGGTCTCACTATCGTAGTCTTATCACGATCTAATTCACATTGCACAGATCCATGGACATCACAATATATTCATGCAACATGTAATATAAAGTAAGAAAATATCAAATAATAATTATAAGTAAAAAGACTGCATGTCAAGTTACACGTGCCATCACTCACGTGATTGGCTTATAGAGCACCTATGACTAGTAATCTCCCACTTGACCTAAAGCCAATCACCTCGGTGTTTGATCTCAATCAGACCCCTGTGATGCTCAATGACAATATAAGATAACGACTTTGTGAGTAGATTTATGATGTTATTTTCATATGGAACTCTTTCCATTGCTATATCTTTTCGAGTCACGATCTCTCTGATCAAGTGGAACCTCCTCAGAACGTGCTTAGACTTTTGATGAGACCAGGGTTCCTTCACTTGAGTAATCGCCCTATTATTATCGCAATATAAGGGAATTAGCTCCTCACTACCCGGTACGACTCCCAGATCTATGATGAACTTCTTCATCCAAACTCCCTCCTTTGCTGCCTCTACTGCAGTAATGTACTCTGCCTTTGTGGTCAAGTCAGTAATAGTATCTTGCTTGGAACTCTTCCAGCATACTGCTCCTATATTCAGGGTGTACACATATCCTGAATTCAACTTATTATCATCGACATCAGATTGGAAACTCGAGTCTGTGTAGCCTTCAACCTTGAGGCTACTACCTCCATATACGAGTAAAAGATCCTTAGTTCTTCTAAAGTACTTAAGGATACACTTTACTACTTTCCACTATTCCAAGCTTAGATCCACCTGATACATACTCGTGACACTCAGATCATGTGCTTTATCAGGCCTAGTACATAGCATGACATACATGATAAACTCTATTGCTGAGGCATAAAGTATCATATCCATGTTCGCCCTTTCTTCAGGAGTCTTTGGGGACATACTCCTATAATGTGATATCCCATGTCTTATCGGTATCAGACCTCTCGTGAAATTTTTCATACCAAACCTTTTGATAATGGTGTCTATGTATTTGGATTGGAACAAGCCAAGCATCCTCTTGGATCTATCTCTATAGATCTGAATCCCCATAATATAGGATGCTTCCCCTAAGTCTTTCATGGAGAAGTTTCTAGGTAACCAAGCCTTTATTATGGATAGCATTCCCACATCATTCCCAATGATCAGGATATCATCTATATATAACACCAAAAAGGCGATAGCGCTCTCACTTACCTACCTTCCTGTACACATAAGGCACATCTTCGTTCTTAACGAAGTCATAAGATCTGATTGCCTAATCAAATCTTATGTTCCAACTTAGGGCACAATACCCTCGGGTGCATCAACTAGGTTCCAAACCTTGTTAGAGTATATGAAATCCATCTAGAATTCATGGCTTCTTGCCACTTCCCGGAGTCTATACTCGTAATAGCCTCCTCGTAGGTTTGAGGATCAATATCCTCAACATCCTCTCTTCTAATATGTCCATCTCAGGAGGATGGGATACTCTGCCAAACCTACGTAAAGTCAAAATCGTTAAATCTCGAATTTTGATGATGAAACCAATTGATAAGTGTTTATGAATTGATCTATATTTTGAGTGATGCAGGATACTTCGATCAGGATGAGACAATTAAAGCAGGAAAAATCATGTTGGACCGGTGGAACATGTCAGAAGATTAGACGTCTAGCCGGAGGCGTTAGGATCAAGAGCACTAAGAGGGAGGGGGTGAATTAGTGTAGCGGAAAACCTTTTACGATTAAAAAAAAAACTGCGTTCGTTTGATAAAAGTGATTTCAGTAAGAAAGTCGATTCATAAATCACTTTAACTTTTGATTAAGCGAGATGCAACAAAGATATAAATGCAGTTTGCAGTTATGGTTCAAATCAGATAGTAGGCGCAAACTGAAATATGATATTTGTACGAAAAAACTGATTTACGTCTAAATGCTTATTCGTAAATCACTTGATTAAGAGAGATGCAGTTAAAGCAAGGATATAAAGGCAGTTTGCAGTTATGATAAAAATCAAAACGTAAGCGTAAACTGAAATATGATGATCGTATGATAAAACTGATTTACGTCTAAACGTCGATTCGTAAAGTGCAAAGCTTGAAACCCAATTGTATATACGCAGAAAGCAGTAAGCTTTTGAGGAGGTTTGCAGTAAAGATAATATGCTCAAAGTAAATGTAAACTGAGATTTAGAGTGGTTCGGTCAATCTTGACCTACATCCACTTTTGGCTTCCTCCACCGACGAGGTCACCGACGTCCACTAGAGGCCTTCCTTCAATAGGCGAAGGCCAACCAGCCTTTTACAGTTTCACTCCTTTTGATGGGCTTAGGAGACAACCCTTACAAAATTTTCTCTCCTCTCTTTAAAGATCAGAACTTGGAAGAAAAGAGGGAGAAGAACTTTTGGCTTTTACAACAATTTTGAGCTCTAAAATTCACAGAATAAGAACAGGATTTCGGTGTGTTTGAGTGCCCTTTCAGTGCTGAAAGGGTGGGGTATTTATAGGCCCCAACCCAGTTTGAATTCCGAGCTCAAAACTATCAATTCCCGGAATTTCGGGATCAAGCGGTTGCACTGCCTGACTGAGGCGATTGCACCGCCTGGCAGAGCTTGAAGACTGAGCCCTAGGCGGTGCCACCTCCTATTAGGGGCGGTTGCACCTCCTGCCAGAACTCGAAGATCGAGCTCAGGCGGTGCCACCGCCTGACTGATGCGGTTGCACCTCCTACCAGAGCTCGAAGACCGAGCTCAAGTGGTGCCACCTCTTGTCAGGGGCGGTTGCACTGCCCAGTCTCACTCGGAGACTGAGCCCAGGCGATGCCACCGCCTAGCTAGGGCGGTTCAACCGCCTGGCAGAAATCAGGGTCTGAATGGGTTGATCCATTTGGCCCAATTTGGGTTTTTCAAGGGCCCAATTGCCCCAAGATTAAGTTAATGGGATCACCTCCCATTTCCAACTTAATCATTGCGCTAACTACGATATTTTCTAAGACATTTACTGCAACTTGCTCCAGTGCGTCAATCGCTTCTTCCGGCGAGCTTCCGGCGAACTTCCGTCGATCATCCGATGAACCCTCGGTGATGCTCCTGCGGACTTCCGGCAAACTCCTGGACTTGCGACGATCCACTTGGCGAGTTCCGACGAGCTTCTTTGGCAAGCTCATGGACTTCTCGGATTTGTTCCCGCAGAACCTCCGACGATTGTCCGAACTTCCGTTGAACTCTCGAACTCCCAACGTGATCATTGTCTTGACTCCGGCGTAACTCCTGCTGCATATCTTACTTTCATCGTAGTTAATCCTGCACACTTATCTCAACATATAGATTATGTTAGGATCGAGAGCACTAAGAGGGGGGGGGGGGTGAATTAGTGCAGCGGAAATCTTACAGCGATTAAAAACCAAAAGCTGCGTTCGTTCAAAAACTATTATGATGCAAATGCAAATTCTCAGTTTGTATCTAAGTGCAGTTTGCGTCTAAGCTCAGATTTACGTCTAAACACAGTTTTACGTCTAAACGCAGATTTACGTCTAAACGTAGATTTACGTCTAAACGCAGTTTTACGTCTAAACGCAGATTTACGTCTAAACTCAGATTTACGTCTTAAACTCAGATTTACGTCTAAACGCAGATTTACGTCTAAACGCAGTTTTACGTCTAGACGCAGATTTACGTCTAAACTTTGAAACTTGTTTGTATACTCGCAGAAGGCAGTATGCAGTTGAAATCAAGACGTAAACATGAACTGAAATCTGATGATTGAGCGAGGAAAGCCGATTTACGTCTGAATGCAGTTTTACGTCTAAATGCTGAAACTCGTTCGTAAAATCGTAGAGGAAAGTTTGCAGTTATCAATAGGATCAAAATGTAAGTGTAAACTGCAAAGAAGCTCGTTCGTAAAAGCACAGAAGACAGTTCTGCAGAATCAAACGTAAACGTAAACAGTAATGTATGAAAATACGAATTTACGTCTGAATGCAGATTCGGAAGAACAGCACTTAGAACTTGTTCGTGAAAGCGCAGAGAGCAGTAGCAATGAAGGAGGTTTGCAGTAATGATAAAGTGCTCGAAAATAAACGCAAACCAGAGATTTAGAGTGGTTCGGTCAGCCTTGACCTACTCCACTTTTGGCTTCCTCCACCGACGAGGTTGCCGACGTCAACTAGGTGCCTTCCTTCAATGGGCGAAGGCTAACTGCCCTTTTACAGTTTCTCTCCTTTTGACAGGCTTAGGAGACAACCTTTACAGACCTTTCTCTCCTCACTTTACAATTGAAAACTTGAAGAACAGAAGGAGGAGACTTAAAGGCTTTACAACACTTTTTGAGCTCTTAGAATCACAGAAAAGATCAAGATTTCGGTGTAGGTCTGTATCTTTTCAGTGCTGAATGGGTGGGGTATTTATAGGCCCCAACCCAGTTCAAAATTCGAGCTCAAAACGATCAAATCGATCAAATCCCATAATTCTAGGATCAGGCGGTTGCACCTCTTGACTGGAGAGGTGGCACCGCCTGGCAGAGCTCGAAGACTGAGCTCAGGCGATTGCTCTTCTCTGCCAGAGCTCGAAGACTGAGCTCGATGGTTGCATCACCTGGCAGAGCTCGAAGACTGAGCTCGGTGGTTGCATCACCTGGCAGAGCTCGAAACTGAGCTCGGTGGTTGCATCACCTGGCAGAGCTCGAAACTGAGCTCAGGCTGATGCACCTCTCTGCCAGAGCTCGAAGACTGAGCTTGGTGATTGCATCACCTGGCAAAGCTCGAGACTGAGCTCAGGCTGATGCACCTCTCTGCCAGAGCTCGAAGACTGAGCTCGGTGGTTGCATCGCCTGGCAGAGCTCGAAACTTGAGCTCTGGCGGTGCTACCTCTTGGCAGAGGAGGTTGCACCGCCCAGTCTAGCTCGAAGACTGAGCTCTGGGCGGTTGCACCTCTTGGCTGGGGCGGTTGCACCTCCCAGCCTCGCAGCCCTGGCGGTTGCACCTCCTGGCTGGGGCGGTTGCACCTCCCAACCTCACAGCAAGACATAGCCTGGGCGGTGCTACCTCCAACCCTGGCGGTGGCACCTCTTCACTATTCCAGCTCACTTGGTTTGGCTCCAAACTTGGTCTAAACCAGCCCGAACTTGGGCCTAATTGGCCCCTACTTGGGTTATAGGATTAACACCTAATCCTAACCCTAATTAACGTGCTAACTATGAATTTAAAGACATTTTCTAAGCTATTACAAAGTCCGCAAGTCAAGACTTCTTCTAGCGAGCTTCCGGCAAACTTCCGGCGGTCTTCCGATGAACTCTCGGAAACCATTCTGCGGACTCCCGGCAAGCTCCTAGACTTCACGATTTGATCTTAGCGAGTTCCAACGAGCTTCGTCGGCAAGCTCTGCTCTTTCTCGGCGAGCTCCGTGAACTTCCAACGAACCTTCCGGCGAGCTTCCGAAAAACCCTTCGGCAAGCTCCCAACTCATTCTCGGCTAGTTCCGGTAGCATTCCCGACGAACCTTCGGACTTCCGTCGAACTCTCGAACTCGCAACAAATCCTTCGCGCTTGACTCCGACACTTTGTTTCACTTTATGTCTTCATTGTTATCATAGTTAATCCTGCACAACAAAACAAAACTTCAATCGAGACAATTAATCCTAAGCAATTAACCAAGTTGTCCGACATGTCATTGGTCCCTCGACGCTTCGTCCGATTCTTCGGCGCATCGTCCTCTCGTGCAGCCTATTGCCCAATCGGCCAGTTGACTCCGCAACTCCGATATCCTTGGCACAATACCCGCTCTTCTTGGCCCGATGCCCGAGTCCACGGCCCGAAGCCTTCTGTCGATACGCCGACCGATCCACCGGCCCGACGTCCAATCTTCTGACATGTTCTTTCGGCACAACATGATTTTCCTGCTTTAATTATCTCATCCTGATCGAAGCATCCTGCGTCACTCAAAACGCAGATTAAATCATAAACATATATCAAGTAGTTTCATCATCAAAATACGAGATTCAACAATCTCCCCCTTTTTTATGATGACAATCACTTGATGACGGAGTTAAACTTAACTCCCGGAGTTTAAACAAACTCCCCCTATCAATATGCCATATTGATAGAACCTTGAATTCAAACTGAATTCAAGTCATTGCAATATTCATCATGAATACTTGCAACACGTCAACATGAACTTATGCATAAACTTATGCATCACATGTCATGTCATCAACATACTTCTCCCCCTTTGTCATCAACAAAAAGGAGAAGTACTACAATCAAGTGTGTGTGATATTGGTTCAACTCATTGCATGAAAATCATAATATCAAGTTTTATCATCATGCAAGTTTGCTAATATCAAATACCAACATGAAAAATTGCGATGTAGGCTTTTGATATCATAATGCAAACATTTCAAGTGTTTATCAATTATAGCATTTCATCACATGGTAGGATATCAACGCGTAAAATTACGATACAAGTTCTTGATATCTTAACGCATGATGAAAACATGGCATAATACAAGTTTGGCAATCATAGCATCAATTCATATATCTCTTAATGATGCAAGTATTGCAAATATGGCAATCATATCAATTCATATATCTCTTGATGATGCAAGCCTAGCATCAGTGTTCATAGCATCAATTCATATATTTCTCCCCCTTTGTCATCAACAAAACGGAGAACGATATAAGCAAATTTTAAGCATAAGTGCTTGTTGTTATGTATGTGAAATAAATCCTTGCAAGTAAAAACACTTTCATCCATATTCATCAAATCCATTTCTCAAAAAATATTTTTCACATGATGTGTGTATGAGAGATGTATTTGCTAGTCAATTACATATGTCAAAAATCAATGATATGAACTAAACTTGATATGGCATATGCTTGTTAAGTTTGGAAGAGAGTGAACTTGATATGTTAGACTCAAGAGAATCCGAAAATGAAATTTGAGTCTTTCTTCCATTCGAACAAGGTTTTGCTATAGATATTCAATTACAATCATGAAGGTAAAGCATGCTTGTTATCATGGAAGTTTTGTATTCAAGCACATAATTTTCAATATGTAATTGTGTAAAATCATTATGCCAGTCAAGTGATTCAATCATTCAATCAAGAAGGTTCGAAAAATAATTTTAACACGTTCAATCATTAAGACGTATTTTTGCCATTGTTTTTCAAATTCAATCATAAAGATAAGACATACTCATCATCATGATAGTATGATAGCAGGTTTACCATATACAAGCTAGCAAAAAATTTGTACATTTTAAGGCCCGCAAGCTAGCAATTTTGAGATGTTCAAGAAAGCAACTCTTGCTTCTTGATATATGCAAATTTGTCAAGTTTTGCTAGATGTGCAAGTTAGCATTTTTGCCTCTTGAGATAGGCAAGCTAGCAATCAAGTTTTTTCATCTTCTTGACTTGTACAAGCTAGCTATCTCCCCCTTTGTCATTGTCAACAAGGGAAAAACCCTTTACATCAATTTCTAAATCATGACAAAGGTAAGTAATCATTCTTATTTGTGCATCATTATAGTTTCAATGCACAAATTTATTAACATTACATTTCAAAAAATTTATGCATGATACCGAAAAATCAATCATCATCATGAGCATATCAAACATGATATTCAAGCATTCATGATACATCATTTTGGCAGCATGATCATAGATATTCAAACGATGGTATCTAGAATTCATTACATCCTATTATGCATGATCATTAACTCCTCATTTGTATTTCATGCATTATTTCATTTCATCTCATAAGGAATATCAAGAAGAGTTATTGGATGATGAGATAAATATTTTATGAATACACAGAATATCATAAGTGTTTCATGTATTCATATTATCACATGAAGCATATTATCATTTTTAAGATTCATAACATGAATAACGTTATTACTATTTCATCAAAATTAGTTTCGAGATTCACATAATATCATGAAATCATTAATCTCGATAAAATAGGAAAAACATTTTCTTTTTAAGTGATTCTTTTAACACATCATAAAAAAGAAAAACTCATTCATAATTCAAGTGATTTACAAGATATCATAAATGAATTTATCACTTGTATTTCACCAAAATCGAGAACTCTAGAGTTAGAAAAATGATTGAAGCATTTAATCTGATTGAAGAATGATTCATATTTAAAGTGTAGCATTTGTCAAATCTGAAATCATCAAGTATAACTTTAATATTTTCATTGCAACATTAAGCAAGGTTTCATTGAAGATAATTTTGAATGATTCTTATAAATGCCTAAAACTTCTTTAATTTTAATTTATGATTGACTTTATAATAGCATGCTCAAATCTTTATTCTTATGTCAAAACCATACATTATATTTAATAAACAAAGACAATGAAAAATATCAAGCCTTCCAGACAAAAGCCATGTATCGTCATTGAAAAGCAATATGAAAATCATCAAAATATACATTCTTGCTTCTCAAGCACATAAGATTAATCTCACTAGGTGTAAAATCATTAGATTTCTATCTTGCATTAACATAAGACATGCAATTTTCATTATCATTTTCAAGATTACAAGCATGATCATATTTTTGCATTTTCATTGTTAAATTATTAAAAATATAATTTTCAACAAAATTTAAAGAAAAAGAAAAGTGCATCATGAAAAGCATCATGTAATTTCGAAGTAAATTAGGGGGATTTCGATTACCTCATCATTGTAGGCTGTTAAGGCGTAGTTTGCCGCCTTGCTTTTGTTGACTTTCTCTTCTTCGAAGGAGCTCGATTCATCCCAATTTTTGTTCTTCTTCTTGCGTTTAAAGCAAGTAGTTCCATTCTTTTTGCTTTTTAATTTTCGTTTCATTTTAAGTTCACCATCACTTGAGCTTATGCTTGAGTGGTCTTCAAATGTTCTATGTCCCAAATCCTTCCTGTTCTTTGGAAGGTTGGTTTGTTCATCATTGTCCTCATCACTTGAGTCATCGCTCAAGTGGCATTCATTTGTCCAGAGTTCCAAATCCTTCCTGTTCTTTGGAAGGTGGTTCTCAAGTTCTTCACGTGCATTGCACGTCATTTCATATGTGATCAATGAACCAATTAGTTCTTCAAGTGGAAAATGGTTCAAGTTTTTCGATTCTTGAATAGCAGTTACTTTTGAATCCCAAGTTTTAGAAAGTGAGCGCAAAACTTTGTTAACGAGTTCAAAATCCGAAAAGCTTTTACCAAGTGATTTTAAACCATTGACGACATCCGTAAAACGGGTGTACATGTCAACAACGGTTTCGCTTGGTTTCATATGAAAAAGCTCGAAATCAAGCAGTAGAATATTAACTTTCGAGTCTTTGACTCTACTAGTTCCCTCGTGCGTGATTTCAAGAGTGCGCCAAATATCGAAAGCCGTTTCACACGTAGAAATCCGATTGAACTCATTTTTGTCCAATGCGCAAAATAAGGCATTCATAGCCTTTGCGTTTAAAGAAAAATTCTTCTTCTCCAAAACCGACCATTCGTTCATCGGTTTGGAGGGAAGTTGAAAACCGTTTTCAACGATATTCCATAAATCCAGATTTAGAGAAATTAAGAAAACTCTCATTCGAGTCTTCCAATAAGTGTAGTCCAATCCGTTAAAGAACGGTGGACGAAAGACCGAACAGCCCTCTTGAAAAGTCATTTCTCTCGGGTGTAAATCCGAAATGAGAAATACCCCGCTCTGATACCAATTGTTAGGATCGAGAGCACTAAGAGGGGGGGGGGTGAATTAGTGCAGCGGAAATCTTACAGCGATTAAAAACCAAAAGCTGCGTTCGTTCAAAAACTATTATGATGCAAAAGCAAATTCTCAGTTTGTATCTAAGTGCAGTTTGCGTCTAAGCTCAGATTTACGTCTAAACGCAGTTTTACGTCTAAATGCAGATTTACGTCTAAACGCAGATTTACGTCTAAACGCAGATTTACGTCTAAACGCAGTTTTACGTCTAAACGCAGATTTACGTCTAAACTCAGATTTACGTCTTAAACTCAGATTTACGTCTAAACGCAGATTTACGTCTAAACGCAATTTTACGTCTAGACGCAGATTTACGTCTAAACTTTGAAACTTGTTTGTATACTCGCAGAAGGCAGTATGCAGTTGAAATCAAGATGTAAACGTGAACTGAAATCTGATGATTGAGCGAGGAAAGCCGATTTACGTCTGAATGCAGTTTTACGTCTAAATGCTGAAACTCGTTCGTAAAATCGTAGAGGAAAGTTTGCAGTTATCAATAGGATCAAAATGTAAGTGTAAACTGCAAAGAAGCTCGTTCGTAAAAGCACGGAAGACAGTTCTGCAGAATCAAACGTAAACGTAAACAGTAATGTATGAAAATACGAATTTACGTCTGAATGCAGATTCGGAAGAACAGCAGTTAGAACTTGTTCGTGAAAGCGCAGAGAGCAGTAGCAATGAAGGAGGTTTGCAGTAATGATAAAGTGCTCGAAAATAAACGCAAACCAGAGATTTAGAGTGGTTCGGTCAGCCTTGACCTACTCCACTTTTGGCTTCCTCCACCGACGAGGTTGCCGACGTCAACTAGGTGCCTTCCTTCAATGGGCGAAGGCTAACTGCCCTTTTACAGTTTCTCTCCTTTTGACAGGCTTAGGAGACAACCTTTACAGACCTTTCTCTCCTCACTTTACAATTGAAAACTTGAAGAACAGAAGGAGGAGACTTAAAGGCTTTACAACACTTTTTGAGCTCTTAGAATCACAGAAAAGATCAAGATTTCGGTGTAGGTCTGTATCTTTTCAGTGCTGAATGGGTGGGGTATTTATAGGCCCCAACCTAGTTCAAAATTCGAGCTCAAAACGATCAAATCGATCAAATCCCAGAATTCTGGGATCAGGCGGTTGCACCTCTTGACTGGAGAGGTGGCACCGCCTAGCAGAGCTCGAAGACTGAGCTCAGGCGATTGCTCTTCTCTGCCAGAGCTCGAAGACTGAGCTCGATGGTTGCATCACCTGGCAGAGCTCGAAGACTGAGCTCGGTGGTTGCATCACCTGGCAGAGCTCGAAACTGAGCTCGGTGGTTGCATCACCTGGCAGAGCTCGAAACTGAGCTCAGGCTGATGCACCTCTCTGCCAGAGCTCGAAGACTGAGCTTGGTGATTGCATCACCTGGCAAAGCTCGAGACTGAGCTCAGGCTGATGCACCTCTCTGCCAGAGCTCGAAGACTGAGCTCGGTGGTTGCATCGCCTGGCAGAGCTCGAAACTTGAGCTCTGGCGGTGCTACCTCTTGGCAGAGGAGGTTGCACCGCCCAGTCTAGCTCGAAGACTGAGCTCTGGGCGGTTGCACCTCTTGGCTGGGGCGGTTGCACCTCCCAGCCTCGCAGCCCTGGCGGTTGCACCTCCTGGCTGGGGCGGTTGCACCTCCCAACCTCACAGCAAGACATAGCCTGGGCGGTGCTACCTCCAACCCTGGCGGTGGCACCTCTTCACTATTCCAGCTCACTTGGTTTGGCTCCAAACTTGGTCCAAACCAGCCCGAACTTGGGCCTAATTGGCCCCTACTTGGGTTATAGGATTAACACATAATCCTAACCCTAATTAACGTGCTAACTATGAATTTAAAGACATTTTCTAAGCTATTACAAAGTCCGCAAGTCAAGACTTCTTCTAGCGAGCTTCCGGCAAACTTCCGGCGGTCTTCCGATGAACTCTCGGAAACCATTCTGCGGACTCCCGACAAGCTCCTAGACTTCACGATTTGATCTTAGCGAGTTCCAACGAGCTTCGTCAGCAAGCTCTGCTCTTTCTCGGCGAGCTCCGTGAACTTCCAACGAACCTTCCGGTGAGCTTCCGAAAAACCCTTCGGCAAGCTCCCAACTCATTCTCGGCTAGTTCCGGTAGCATTCCCGACGAACCTTCGGACTTCCGTCGAACTCTCGAACTCGCAACAAATCCTTCGCGCTTGACTCCGACACTTTGTTTCACTTTATGTCTTCATTGTTATCATAGTTAATCCTGCACAACAAAACAAAACTTCAATCGAGACAATTAATCCTAAGCAATTAACCAAGTTGTCCGACATGTCATTGGTCCCTCGACGCTTCGTCCGATTCTTCGGCGCATCGTCCTCTCGTGCAGCCTATTGCCCAATCGGCCAGTTGACTCCGCAACTCCGATATCCTTGGCACAATACCCGCTCTTCTTGGCCCGATGCCCGAGTCCACGGCCCGAAGCCTTCTGTCGATACGCCGACCGATCCACCGGCCCGACGTCCAATCTTCTGACATGTTCTTTCGGCACAACATGATTTTCCTGCTTTAATTATCTCATCCTGATCGAAGCATCCTACGTCACTCAAAACGCAGATTAAATCATAAACATATATCAAGTAGTTTCATCATCAAAATACGAGATTCAACAGATTAAATAACAAATGTCAATTGACTTCATCATCAAAATCCGAGATTCAACAATCTCCCCCTTTTTATTGATGACAATCAATTGATAATGGAGTTATCCTTAACTCCCCCTGTCTATATGCCATACTTGAGATAAGTCATTCTTGAATTCAAAACCTTTGAATTCAAGAGACATATTGATAAGTTAAAATCATTTAAACTTATCAATACTCCCATCATGATTCCCATCATGATGTATCTCTCTGAAGATGATGTCAAGGCTTGACATTCATTTTTAAATTTTACATTACAAGTTTGAATGATGGTAATAGTAGTAATTTATCATATTGTAAGATATCAACATGTAAAACTACGAAGTAAGATTTTTTGTTTGATATCTTGACATGATACAAACAAGGCATAATGCAAATTATAGCAATCATAGCATAGCAATTCATATATCTCTTGGTGATGCAAGCATAGCATTAATACTCATATATTTCTCCCCCTTTGTCATCAACAAAAAGCATAGTAATTGTGATACCAGGAGAACAATATAAGCGAATTTTGAGCATAAGTGTGATGCCTTTACTAGGTTCATGTCATTTTTGTTGAATCTCGGATTTTGATGATGAAGTCAATTGTCATTTGTTATCTAATCTATGTGTTGAGATAAGTGTGCAGGATTAACTACGATAAGAGTAAGACAAGCAGCAGGTGTTGCGCCGGAGTCAAGATCATGATCACGTTGGGAGTTCGAGAGTTCAACGGAAGTTCGGACGGTCGTCGGAGGTTCAGCGAGAACAGATCCGAGAAGTCCAGAAGCTTGCCAAGCGAAGCTCGTCGGAACTCGCCAAGTGGATCGTCGCAAAGTCCAGGAGTATGCCGGATGTCCGCAGAAGGATCACCGAGGGTTATCGGTTGATCGACGGAAGTTGGCCGGAAACTCGCCGGAAGAAGCGATTGACGCATCGGAGCAAAGCTGCAGAAGTTGTCTTAGAGTTAATCGTAGTTAGCATGATGATTAAGCATGAAAATGGGAGGTGATCCCATTAGCTTAATCTTGGGGCAATTGGGCCCCTGAAAAGATTCAAAGTGGGCCGAATGGAGTGAACCATTCGGACCCTGATTGCACCAGGAGGTGCAACCGCCCCAGCCAGGAGGTGCAACCGCCTGGGCTATGGGGTTGGGAGGTGCAACCGCCCCAGCCAGGAGGTGCAACCGCTAGGGCTGCGAGGCTGGGAGGTGCAACCGCCCCAGCCGAGAGGTGCAACCGCCCAGAGCTCAGTCTTCTAGCTAGACTGGGCGGTGCAACCTCCTCTGCCAAGAGGTAGCACCGCCAGAGCTCAAGTTTCGAGCTCTGCCAGGCGATGCAACCACCGAGCTCAGTCTTCGAGCTCTGGCAGAGAGGTGCATCAGCCTGAGCTCAGTCTCGAGCTCTGCCAGGTGATGCAATCACCGAGCTCAGTCTTCGAGCTCTGGCAGAGAGGTGGATCAGCCTGAGCTCAGCTTGGAGCTCTGCCAGGTGATGCAACCACCGAGCTCAGTTTCGAGCTCTGCCAGGTGATGCAATCACCAAGCTCAGTCTTCGAGCTCTGCCAGGTGATGCAACCATCGAGCTCAGTCTTCGAGCTCTGGCAGAGAGAAGCAATCGGCAGAGCTCAGTCTTCGAGCTCTGCCAGGCGGTGCCACCTCTCCAGTCGAGAGGTGCAACCGCCTGATCCCAAAATTCTGGGATTTGATCGATTTGATCGTTTTGAGCTCGAATTTTGAATTGGGTTGGGGCCTATAAATACCCCACCCATTCAGCACTGAAAAGATACAGACCTACACCGAAATCTTGATCTTTTCTGTGATTCTAAGAGCTCAAAAGTGTTGCAAAGCCTTTAAGTCTCCTCCTTCTGTTCTTCAAGTTTTCAATTGTAAAGTGAGGAGAGAAAGGTCTGTAAAGGTTGTCTCCTAAGCCTGTCAAAAGGAGAGAAACTGTAAGAGGGAAGTTTGGCCTTCGCCCATTGAAGGAAGGCACCTAGTTGACGTCGGCAACCTCATCGGAGGAGGAAGCCAAAAGTGGAGTAGGTCAAGGCTGACCGAACCACTCTAAATCTCTGGTTTGCGTTTATTTTCGAGCACTTTATCATTACTGCAAACCCCCCTCATCACTACTGCTCTCTGCGCTTTCACGAACAAGTTCTAAGTGCTGTTCTTCCAAATCTGCATTCAGACGTAAATCGGCTTTCCTCGCTCAATCATCAGATTTCAGTTCACGTTTACGTCTTGATTTCAACTGCATACTGCCTTCTGCGAGTATACAAACGAGTTTCAAAGTTTAGACGTAAATCTGCGTCTAGACGTAAAACTGCGTTTAGACGTAAATCTGCGTTTAGACGTAAAACTACGTTTAGACGTAAAACTGCGTTTAGACGTAAATCTACGTTTAGACGTAAAACTACGTTTAGACGTAAATCTGCGTTTAGACGTAAATCTGCGTTTAGACGTAAATCTGAGTTTAGACGCAAAACTGTGCTTAGACGCAAAACTGCGCTTAGACGCAAAACTGCGCTTAGACGCAAAACTACGCTTAAACGCAATCTGCGCTTAGACGCAAACTGCACTTAGATACAAACTGAGAATTTTAGTTTGCATCATAATAGTTTTTGAACGAACGCAGCTTTTGGTTTTTAAATTATTGTAAGATTTCCGCTGCACTAATTCACCCCCCCCCCTCTTAGTGCTCTCGATCCTAACAATTTTCAATAGTGAGTCAATTATGCAACCATGACATGGAGATATCAATTCTGTTTTTACCCCATATCTCTACCATCTATTTGTGAGTTTACTTAAATGAAGTTAAAATTGATGAGAGATTAAATCTTGCTTCATTTTCACAAGGATCAAGATATGTATTAGAAACGAATCCTTATTAGTAAAAATACTATCATTCATATAATCAGGAATCGTTTTATTAAATCCATTTCTTTAAAGAATATTCTTCACATAGGTGTATGAGAGATGTATTTCATATATCAACAATGATGAGAATTAAACTCGTTATGACATATGCTTTATTAAGTCTGGAAGAGGATAATGTATCGAGAAACTCCGATTTTTAAGAGAATCTGAAAACGAAATTAAGACTTTCATGCATTCAGAAGAGACTATGCTATTGATTTTCAAATATGATCATGAAGACAAAACATGCTTATCATCATGGAAATTTTTATATTCATACACATAATTTCTAACATGTAATTGTGTAAAATCATCATAGCAATTAAGTGAAATTGATCAATCAATCAATAAAGTCCGAAAAATAATTTCAACAAGTTTATGTATTCGGACACATCAACATTCCTAATTCTCTTCTTATGAAATCAAATTGTTCTTCACTTAGAGGTTTTGTAAAAATATCAGCTAGTTGATGTTTAGTATCAATGAACTCTATGATTACATCATGATTAGTAATATGATCTCGTATAAAGTGATGTCTAATATCAATATGTTTTGTTCTTGAGTGTTGTATAGGATTCTTTGTTAAACATATTGCACTTGTGTTATCACATTTAATGGGAATATTTTTAAGATGAACTTTATAATCTTCTAAGGTGTTTTCATCCATACAACTTGTGCACAGCATGCACTTGCTGAAATATATTCAGCTTTGGTTGTTAATAGTGCAACCGAATTTTGTTTCTTAGATGACCAGGAAACAAGGGCATGTCCTAAAAATTGACATGTTCCTGATGTGTTTTTTCTATCTAGTCTACAACCAGCAAAGTCCGCATCAGCATACGCAATTAACTTAAGATTCTCTGATTTTGGGTATCATAATCCTAGATTTATGGTACCATTAAGATATCTATGTATTCTTTTAACTGCTTTGAGATGAGATATCTTAGGGTTTGATTGAAATCTATCATAAAGTCCTACACTGAACATGATATCTGGTCTAGTTATAATGAGGTAAAGTAAACTTCCTATCAAGCCCCTATAAGTTTTTTGATCGAAGCTTTCTCCAATTTCATCAATTTCTAACTCAATGGAGGTGCTCATAGGAGTGTTAATAGCTTTTGAGCTATTCATATTAAACATTTTTAGCAAATTTATAGCATATTTAGCTTGACTGATAAAGATGTCATTGCTTAGTTGTTTGATTTGTAAGCCTAAGAAGAATGTTAATTCTCCCATTAAACTCATTTCGAATTCAAGACTCATAGTTTTAGCAAAAGATTCACAAAGAGATTCATTCGTAGAACCAAAGATAATATCATCAACATAAATCTAAACAATGAGAAAATTATTTTCAAAATTCTTGATGAACAATGTAGTATCAACCTTGTCTTTTGTGAAATTATTTTCAATAAGAAAAGAACTAAGTCTCTCATACCAAGCCCTCGAAGCTTGTTTTAAACCATAGAGAGCTTTAGTTAATCTAAACACATGATTAGGGAGGCTATTATTTTCAAATCTAGGAGGTTGTTTAACATAGACTTCTTCGGAAATAAAGCCATTAAGAAAAGCACTTTTAACATCCATTTGAAACAACTTAAAATTATTACTACTAGCGTTGGCAAGGAGCATCCTTATGGCTTCTAATCGAGCCACAGGAGCGAAGGTTTCTTCATAATCGATACCTTCTTCTTGGTTAAAACCTTTGGCCACTAATCTAGCCTTGTTTCTAACCACGATACCATATTCATCTTGCTTGTTTCTAAAATCCCATTTAGTACCAATAACTAAATGGTCATTTGGCCTAGGAACAAGCTTCCACACCTCATTTCTCTCAAATTGATTTAATTCATCTTGCATTGAGATAATCCATGAATCATCTTTCATGGCTTCGTCAACACATTTGGGTTCAATTTGGGAGAGAAAAGCGGCGTTGGAACAAAAAGTTTTAAGAGAAGAACGTGTTTGAACCCCCTTTGATGTGTCTCCTAAGATTAGCTCCTTAGGATTAGTATCTACATACTTCCAATCCTTGGGTAAGGATGTTTCGGAAGTGGATGCATCCAAGTTGCTAGTTGGAGATGGGGTTTCATTTAAATTCAAGGAATCAAAATTAACATCATCATCAAAATCGTTTTTCCTGATTTCGGAAATTTCATTGAAAACAACATGAATGGATTCTTCAATAATTAAAGTTCTTTTATTAAAGATACGAAAAGCTTTAGAAACCGAAGAATAACCAAGAAAGATTCCTTCATCAGATTTAGCATCAAATTTTCATAAGTTATCTTTTTCATTCAAGATAAAACACTTACACCCAAAGACTTTAAAATATGAAACATTGGGTTTTTTGTTGTTCCATAACTCATAGGGAGTTTTGGTGAGTAAGGGTCTTACTAGAACTCTATTCAAAATATAGCATGTAGTGTTTACGGCTTCGGCCCAAAAATATTTGGGTAGGCTATGTTCATTCAACATGGTTCTTGCCATTTCTTGTAAATTTCGATTTTTTCTTTCTACTACTCCATTTGTTAGGATCAAGAGCACTAAGAGGGGGGGGTGAATTAGTGCAGCGGAAAACTTTCGTCGATTAAAAAAGTATTCGTACGATAAAAGTGATTTCAGTAAGAAAGCCGATTCGTAAATCACTTTAACTTTTGATTAAGCGAGATGCAGCAAATATATAAATGCAGTTTGCAGTTATGGTTCAAATTAGATAGTAGGCGCAAACTGAAATATGATATTTGTACGAAAAAACTGATTTACGTCTAAATACTGATTCGTAAATCACTTGATTAAGCGAGATGAAGTTAAAGCAAGGATATAAAGGTAGTTTGCAGTTATGATAGAAATCAAAACGTAAGCGCAAACTAAAATATGATGATCGTACGATAAAACTGATTTATGTCTAAATGTCGATTCGGAAAGTGTAAAGCTTGAAACCCAATCGTATATGCATAGAAAGCAGTAAGCCTTTGAGGAGGTTTGCAGTAAAGATAATATGCTCAAAGTAAATGCAAACCGAGATTTAGAGTGGTTCAGTCAATCTTGACCTACTCCACTTTTGGCTTCCTCCACCGACGAGGTCATCGACGTCAACTAGAGGCCTTCCTTCAATAGGCGAAGGCCAACCACCCTTTTACAGTTTCACTCCTTTTGACGGGCTTAGGAGACAACCCTTACAGAATTTGATTTCCTCTCTTAACAGATTAGAACTTTGAAGAAAAGAGGAAGAAGAACTTTCAACTCATACAACACTTTTGAGCTCTAAAAATTACAAAGTAAAATCAGAATTTCAGTGGTTTCTGGGTGCCCTTTCAGTGCTGAAAGGGTGGGGTATTTATAGGCCCTAACCCAGTTTGAATTTGGAGCTCAAAATTGTCAATTCCCGGAATTCCGGGATCTGGCGGTTGCACCGCCTGGCAGAGCTCGAAGACTGAGCCGTTGGGTGGTGCCACCTCCTGCTAGAGCTTGAAGACCGAGCTCAGGCGGTGCCACCGCTTGACTGAGGCAGTTGCACCGCTCAGCCAGAGCTCGAAGACCGAGCCCAAGCGGTGCCACCTCCTGTCAGGGGCGGTTGCACCGCCTAGTCTCGCTCGGAGATTCAGCCCAGGCGGTTCCACCGCCTGGCTGGGGCGGTTCAACCTCCTGGCAGAAATCAGTGTCCGAATGGGTTGATCCATTCGGCCCAATTTGGGTTTTTCAGGGGCCCAATTGCCCCAAGATTAAGTTAATGGGATCACCTCCCATTTCTAACTTAATCATTGTGCTAACTACGATATTTCCTAAGACATT
The DNA here is from genome assembly GCF_036884655.1 of Musa acuminata AAA Group. NCBI lineage: Eukaryota > Viridiplantae > Streptophyta > Magnoliopsida > Zingiberales > Musaceae > Musa > Musa acuminata. The sequence continues at coordinate 17,036,203 of NC_088355.1, read as the reverse complement.
TACTGCAACTTGCTCCGATGCGTCAATCGCTTCTTCTAGCGAGCTTCCGGCAAACTTCCGTCGATCATCCGATGAACCCTCGGTGATGCTCCTGCGGACTTCCGACAAACTCCTGGACTTGCGACGATCCACTTGGCGAGTTCCTACGAGCTTCTTTGGCAAGCTCATGGACTTCTCGAATTTGTTCCCGTAGAACCTCCGACGACTGTCCGAACTTCCGTCGAACTCTCGAACTCCCAACGTGATCATTGTCTTGACTCCGGCGCAACTCCTGCTGCATATCTTACTTTCATCATAGTTAATCCTACACACTTAAAACAAAACTTCGATTGAGACAATTAATCCTAAGCAATTAACCAAGTTGTCCGGCATGTCATTGGTCCCTCGACGCTTCGTCCGATTCTTCGATGCATCGCCCTCTCCTGCAACCTATTGCCCAATTGGCTAGTTGACTCTACAACTCTGATATCCTTGGCACAATACCACTCTTCTTGGCCCAATGCCCGAGTCCACGGCCCGAAGCCTTCTGTCAATACGTCGACCGATCCACCGGCCCGACGTCCAATCTTCTGACCTGTTCCTCCAGCACAACATGATATTCCTGCTTTAATTGTCTCATCCTGATCGAAGCATCCTGCATCACTCAAAACGTGGATTAAATCATAAACATATATCAAGCAGTTTCAGCATCAAAATACGAGATTCAACAATCTCCCCCTTTTTTATGATGACAACCACTTGATGGCGGAGTTAAACTTAACTCCCGGAGTTTAAATAAACTCCCCCTATCAATAAGCCATATTGATAGAACCTTGAATTCAAACTGAATTCAAGTCATTGCAATATTCATCATGAATACTTGCAACACGTCAGCATGAACTTATGCATAAACTTATGCATAACATCATACTTCTCCCCCTTTGTCATCAACAAAAAGGAGAAGTCCAACTATTCTTATGTTTGGAATATTAGTTTGACTTATTGCATGAAAAACATAATATCAAGTTTTATCATCATGCAGTTTTGAAGCCAGAAAATTTAGCAAATATTACATCATTCTTAGAACATTCAAGCTATCAAGTTTTAGATATGCAAGTTTTACAGCATACAAGATAGCACTTTTAGGACATGCAAGCTAGCAATGTTACAACATTTTAGAACTTGCAAGCTAGCAATTTAGAGATGTTCAAGAAGGCAACTCTTGCTTCTTGAAATATGCAAGTTGCAAGCTAGCAAATTTTTGCTTCCTTTGCAATGTTTGAGCTCGCAATTTTACTTCCATTGCAAGGTGTAAGTTTAGCATGTTTAATTTACTTGAGATAGCAACTATTTGCTTCTCTTTATACTACAAGCTAGCAATTTTTACGATATGCAAATGCAAGATAGCTTTCTTATGTAAGCTTATGATTCTTGCTTCCTATTGCAATGTGCAAGTTGCAAGTTTTGCTTCTTGAGATAGCCAAGATAGCACTTTTGCAATTTTTGTTTGGCAAGCTTGTGATGTTCAAGATAACAAGCTCTTTCTTCTCTTTTGAGAAGTGTCATTTTTGCTTTCTTTGCAAAGTGCAAGCTAGCAAAATGCCAAACTAGCAAGAGATAATGTTTTACATGAGGCAAGCAAACAATTTGGTAAGTGTTACATTTGCATCTTCTCTTTAGAGGAGTGTAATTTTTGCTTTCATCTTGAATTGTGTAAGCTAGCTAGTTTGCCTCTTTTGATGGTGTCCACACTAGAAATTCTTGCTCCCCCTTTGTCATTGTCAAAAAGAAGGGAAGACCCTTTTTTCAATTTTCAGATTATGACAAAGGTAAGTATCAATTTTATTTGTGCATCATTATATATTCAAATTAAAACATACACAATTTCAAAAACCTTATTTTTCATGCACGATACCAAAAAATAAATCAATCATCATTAATGGGTATATCATACATGATACTCAAATATTAAAATTTTTAAGCATTTATCAACATGTTGATCATGATACCAAACATTCATCATTTAAAGCATTCATGATACATATCATATGCAATACATCATGTACATCATTGTCATAAGTATTGCATGCATCATTTCAAATTCAAGAATATTTCATCATTGCATGCATCATGCCAAATCATAAAATATACAATCATCATTAATGCATGATTCCTAATCATCATTTATTTTGCAACATGATGGTACCAAATTTGTCAAATTGCATTCTACCATACATGATCGAAACTTCTTATTTGTATATATCAAAACAAATTAATGAATATTTCATGTATTCTTATCATCACATAAGGAATATCAAGAAGAATTATTAGGTGATGAGATAAACATTTCATGAATACAAGGAATTGCATAAAAATCGTATCATAAAAGATTAGAACATGTGAATACCAAAATACATGATTTCTTTTTGAAAAACCTACTCCATAATTAATCAAAAGAAAATCTTAGGAGAACGATTAATAAAAAAATCTTGATTCATAATAAATTTTAATTTGTAAATATCACGGAACTAAGATCATGATTTTGGATAAAACTCATTCAAATTCAAATCACCAAAAATCATTTTTATGGTTCACAAAATTCGTAACATAAGTAGATTCATGATTTCATTGATAATATATTTTTTCCCTTTTTAAGTATTTCATTTTAAGTGATTGATTTCATGTTAGCATGCTTTTTCATTTATGTTAAACATGCCTCAACGTTTAGGATCGAAAAATGAATTTCATCATAAAACCATCAAGATCAATAGATTCTCAAAAATGAATTATTATGATCAAGAAAATCCGAAAATAAAATTTAACACTTTCATGCATTCGGACAAGGTTTTGCTATAGATTTTCAAGTTCAATCATGAAGATAAAACATGCTCATGATCATAAAATTTTTTGTATCCAAAACACATAATTTCCAACATGTTATTAAGGCATATAATAGTGTAAAATCATCATGGCAATTAAGTGATTTAAACATTGAATCAAGAAAGTCTGAAAAACAATCTTAACAAGTTCATGCATTCGAGCACATTTTTGTCATAGTTTTTCAAATACACTCATGAAAATAACACATGCTTATCATCATGTATAGCTTAAAATCTCATGCATAAAATTGTTAATCAAAATATTTAATTTCATCATTATGCATTTCTTCAAATCAAACATGATTTTTTTTAATCAAAATCGAGAAATAACAATGGAAATCAATATGATACACATTATTACTTCTTAACCATGATTTCATATTTTCAATCAAGATCATTTTATTTGTTTATCATAAAATATGTAATATTATCATTTTCGAAATTACTTAGCATGATCATAAATTTTTTTTTAAAACATGTAATTTTTAAGAAAATTAATTCTAAACTAAAAAAGAAAATACATCATGAAAGCATCAAATAATTTTAAAATAAATTAGGGGGATTTCGATTACCTCATCATTGAAAGCGGTTAAGGCGTAGTTTGCCACCTCGCCTTTCTTGATTTTCTCCTCGTCTTCGGAGGAGCTCGATTCATCCCAATTTGTGTTCTTCTTCTTTGGCCTCTTTCTTCGTTCAAGTTTATTATTTATTTTAGATTTTTGTTTAATAAACTTATTAAGATTTAGTGTTCGAAGTTCAAGTTCATCATTGTCCTCATCACTTGAGTCATCGCTCAAGTGGTATTCATTTGTCCGGAGTTCCAAATCCTTCTTGTTCTTTGGAAGGTGATTTTGTTCATCATGTTCATCATGTGCATTGTGCACCATTTCATATGTCATCAACGAACCAATTAGTTCTTCAAGTGGTAAGTTGTTTAGGTTTTTAGCTTCTTGTATTGCAATTACTTTTGAATCCCACTTCTTAAAAAAAGAACGCAAAATCTTGTTTACGAGTTCAAAATCCAAAAAACATTTTCCAAGAGCTCTTAAACTATTGACGACATCCGTGAAACGGGTGTACATGTCGCCTATAGTCTCGCTTAGTTGCATTCGAAAAAGCTCAAAATCATGCAATAAAATGTGAACTTTCGAGTCTATGACTCTACTAGTTCCCTCGTGCATGATTTCAAGTGTTCGCCAAATGTCAAAAGCCGTTTCGCACGTAGAAATCCGATTGAACTCATTTTTGTCCAAAGCGCAAAATAAGGCATTCATAGCCTTTGCGTTTAAAGAAAAATACTTCTTCTCCAAATCCGACCATTCGTTCATCGGTTTGGAGGGAAGTTGAAAACCGTTTTCAATGATATTCCATAAATCCAAATTCATAGAAATCAAGAAAACTATCATTCGAGTTTTCCAATGAGTGTAGTCTAATCCGTTAAATAATGGTGGACGAACAACCGAAAAGCCCTCTTGAAAGCCATGAAGAGCAATTTCTCTCGGGTGTAAATCCGAAATGAGAAATACCGGGCTCTGATACCAATTGTTAGGATCAAGAGCACTAAGAGGGGGGGGTGAATTAGTGCAGCGGAAAACTTTCGATAATTAAAAAAGTGTTCGTACGATAAAAGTGATTTCAGTAAGAAAGTCGATTCGTAAATCACTTTAACTTTTGATTAAGCGAGATGCAGCAAAGATATAAATGCAGTTTGCAGTTATGGTTCAAATCAGATAGTAGGCGCAAACTGAAATATGATATTCGTACGAAAAAACTGATTTACGTCTAAATGCTTATTCGTAAATCACTTGATTAAGCAAGATGCAGTTAAAGCAAGGATATAAAGGCAGTTTGCAATAATGATAGAAATCAAAACGTAAGCGCAAACTGAAATATGATGATCGTACGATAAAACTGATTTATATCTAAACGCCGATTTGGAAAGTGCAAAGCTTGAAACCCAATCGTATATGCGCAGAAAGCAGTAAGCTTTTGAGGAGTTTTGTAGTAAAGATAATATGCTCAAAGTAAATGCAAACTGAGATTTAGAGTGGTTCGGTCAATCTTGACCTACTCCACTTTTGGCTTCCTCCACCGACGAGGTCACCGACGTCAACTACAGGCCTTCCTTCAATAGGCGAAGGCCAACCACCCTTTTACAGTTTCACTCCTTTTGACGGGCTTAGGAGACAACCCTTATAGAATTTCCTTTCCTCTCTTAACAGATTAGAACTTGGAAGAAAAGAGGAAGAAGAACTTTCAACTCATACAACAATTTTGAGCTCTAAAAATCATAAAGTAAAATTAGAATTTGGGTGGTTTCTAGGTGCCCTTTCAGTGTTGAAGGGTGGGGTATTTATAGGCCCCAACCCAGTTTGAATTTGGAGCTCAAAATTGTCAATTCCCGGAATTTCGGGATCTGGCGGTTTCACCGCCTAACTGAGGCGTTTGCATCGCCTGGCAGAGCTCGAAGACTGAGCCTCTAGGCGGTGCCACCTCCCATCAGGGGCGGTTGCACCTTCTGCCAGAGCTTGAAGATCGAGCTCAAGTGGTGCCACCGCCTGACTGAGGCGGTTGCACCGCTCAGCCATAGCTCGGAGACCGAGCCCAAGCGGTGCCACCTCCTGTCAGGGGCGGTTGCACTGCCCAGTCTCGCTCAAAGACTGAGCCCAGGTGGTGCCACCGCCTGGCTAGGGCCCAATTGCCCCGATGCCCGAGTCCACGGCCCGAAGCCTTCTGTCAATACGTCGACCGATCCACCGACCCGACGTCCAATCTTCTAACATGTTCCTCCGGCACAACATGATTTTCCTGCTTTAATTGTCTCATCCTGATCGAAGCATCCTACATCACTCAAAACGTAGATTAAATCATAAACATATATCAAGTAGTTTCATCATCAAAATACGAGATTCAACACCATTTTGTTGAGGATTTCTAGGAGTAGAGAAATTATGGTTGTATCCATTGAGTTCACAAAATTCTTGGAAATCATGGTTTTGAAATTCACCACCGTGATCACTTCTAATTGACGAAATCATAGAACCCTTCTCATTTTGAACAAGTTTACAAAACTTGGTAAAATATCAAAAGCATACATTTTTCTGTTTTAAGAAGTAAGTCCATGTGTATCTGCTATAGTCATCCACAATGACGAAGGCGTATTTGCTACCTCCTAGGCTTGATGTAGAGATTGGTCCGAACAAGTCCATATGGATCAATTGTAAAGGCCTAGAGATGCTTATTTGATTCTTAGATTTGAAACTACCCTTAATTTGTTTACCTAATTGGCAAGCATCACATACATTATCTTTGATGAACTTGATATGAGGAATTCCTCTTATAAGTTCTATAGATGATATTTGAGTGATTAGTTTCATGCTAGCATGACCTAATCTTCTATGCCATAGCCAAGCATCCTCATTCAAAACCGAAAAACACATTTCATTACACAAATCATTGATGTCAATAGTGTATACGTTATTTTGTTTTAATGCAATTATAGACATGTTTTTGTGTGGTTTTTCAATGATGCAAGCATTAGATTCGAATCTGACAATATATCCTTTATCACATAATTGACTAATACTCAAGAGGTTATGTTTTAAACCATCAACTAACAAAACATCTTCAATAAAGAAGTTGGATTTGTTAACTATGGTTCCTTTGCCAATGATTTTACCCTTGTTGTTGCCTCTGAATGTGACATAGCTTTCATCTATGCTAGTGAGCTTAGAGAATTGAGATGGATCTCCGGTCATATGCCTTGAGCATCCACTATCAATGTACCATCTCTTGCTCCTAGCTTTCGATGGTATAGGTTTCTACAAGAAAGGATGATCTTTAGGTACCCATTTGCTTTTGGGTCCTCAAAAATAGATCTACATTTTTTATCATGTTGCATAGAATTTATCATGGTTCCTTTAGGAACTCAAATTAGTCTGTTCGGACTAATTTTCTTGAATGGACAATAATGTGTTTTGTGTCCAAGTTTACAACAAAAGTTGCATTTGCTTTGGTGTCGAACATGTAAGATAGGGCATTTTATGAAGGTGGTTGGATTTTGGTGAGGACTTCTCACAAATCCGATTCCACTTCTTTTGGGAACGTGACCCTTGTTTGCAAGGATCATGTTCAAAGACTTGCTACCAACCTCGAATTTCTGCAATGTGTCTTTAAGTAGCAAGTTTTCCTTTTGGAGAGTTTCTAGATCATGGCATTTTATGCATGAACCTAAACTATCATGATATTCAGTTTTTAACTTATCGAAATCACAAGTAAGATTATCATGCTCCTTTTTTAGCAATTTGTATTTTCTGCTAATAATCTTGCATTCATCAAATAAGTCATGGAAGGCATTTAATAATTCATCAAATGATAAATCTGCATCTATTAAATTCGTTACCTCCTCTCCGATGGCCATTAAGGTGCAATGAGCAACTTGCTCGGTGTTGGACTCCTCTTATTCGGATGCGCTCGAGTCATCCAACGTTGCTTTGAGCGCCTTCTTCTTTGTTGTTCTCTTTTTGACTTGGGGACAATCACTTTTGTAGTGTCCCGGCTTTTTGCACTCGTAGCAAATAACTTGGTCCTTCTTGGGTTCAAGTTTATTTTTTGTGTCATTCTTAAACTTGTTTCTTTTAATAAATTTTTTAAATTTTCTTGTTAGAAGTGCCACGTCATCGTCATAGTCCTCATCACTGAGTTTTCTCTCAAGTGGTCTTCTAAAGTTCTGAGTGCCATATCCTTCCTGTTCTTTAGAAGGATGTCTTCTTGCTCTTCATGAGCTTTACAAGTCATCTCGTAGGTCATTAATGACCCGATTAGTTCTTCAAGAGGGAAGTTGTTTAGATCTTTCGCTTCTTGAATAACAGTGACTTTAGGATCCCAACTTTTAGGAAGGGATCTTAGAATCTTATTTACGAGCTCAAAATCCAAAAAACTTTTTCCGAGTCCTTTTAGACCATTGACGACATCCATGAAATGGGTAAATATGTCGCCAATAGTCTCACTCGGTTTCATCCGGAAAAGTTCGAAAGAATGTATCCAAAGATTGATCTTTGACTCTTTCACTCTACTTTGTGCCTTCGTGAGTCACTTCGAGTGTGTGCCAAATATCAAATGCGGTTTCACAAACCGAAAAATGGTTAAACTTGTTTTTATCAAGTGCACAAAATAAGGCATTCATAGCCTTTGCATTAAGAGCGAAAGCCTTCTTCTCCAATTCATTCCAATCGATCATTGGAAGAGAAGACTTCGAAAATCCATTTTTGACAAGATTCCAAAGTTCAAAATCCATAGAAATAAGAAAGATCCTCATTCGGGTCTTCCAATAGTTATAGTCCGTCCCATTGAACATGGGTGGACGTGTAATAGAATGGCCCTCTTGGTTTCCGGCGTATGCCATCTCTCTTGGGTTTTAATCCATTTGAGAGTTAATCCTGCTCTGATACCAATTGTTAGGATCAAGAGCATTAAAAGGGGGGGGGGGGTGAATTAGTGTAGTGGAAAACCTTCTACGATTAAAAAAAAATGCGTTCGTTTGATAAAAGTGATTTCAGTAAGAAAGTCGATTTATAAATCACTTTAACTTTTGATTAAGCGAGATGCAGCAAAGATATAAATGCAGTTTGCAGTTATGGTTCAAATCAGATAGTAGGCGCAAACTGAAATATGATATTCATACGAAAAAACTGATTTACATCTAAATGCCGATTCGTAAATCACTTGATTAAGTGAGATGCAGTTAAAGCAAGGATATAAATGCAGTTTGCAGTTATGATAGAAATCAAAACGTAAGCGCAAACTGAAATATGATGATCGTACGATAAAACTGATTTACGTCTAAACGCCGATTCGGAAAGTACAAAGCTTGAAACCCAATCATATATGCGTAGAAAGCAGTAAGCTTTCGAGGAGGTTTGCAGTAAAGATAATATGCTCAAAGTAAATGCAAACCGAGATTTAGAGTGGTTCGGTCAATCTTGACCTACATCCACTTTTGGCTTCCTCCACCGACGAGGTCACCGACGTCCACTAGAGGCCTTCCTTCAATAGGTGAAGGCCAACCACCCTTTTACAGTTTCACTCCTTTTGACAGCCTTAGGAGACAACCCTTACAGAATTTTCTCTCCTCTCTTTAAAGATCATAACTTGGAAGAAAAGAGGGGGAAGAACTTTTGGCTTTTACAACAATTTTGAGCTCTAAAAATCATAGAATAAGATCAGGATTTCGGTGTGTTTGAGTGCCCTTTCAGTGCTGAAAGGGTGGGGTATTTATAGGCCCCAACCTAGTTTGAATTCCGAGCTCAAAACTGTCAATTTCCGGAATTCCGAGATCTGGCGGTTGCACCGCCTGACTGAGGTGGTTGCACCGCCTGGCTGTCACGCCCCTCTAAATAACCATGATTTTTAAAATCTTCGTCACAGACCAATCCAGGATCCAAACTAACGTTTGAGGACACTAAAAACATTCTATTCATATTCACATCCATAAAACCTGTGCAGTTTATAATCATATATCACATCACTCGATAATTCACATTTATGGCAACCCAAGCCAACTTGACAAACATGAACAACATTTATAAATCCACAAGCTAAATAAATTATACAATCAGAACTCCAACTATTCACCACAAGTTCATATCACCATAAATTAGACTTAACATTCTGAAATTCCAAATAAGAGAGATCTCCTAACACTTTGACACAGTATATCCATTTCGGTTCATCGACAACATTTCATTACATACAAGACATACTTATACAACAATATCGTAATAACCAACCAGACTTGCCCATTATTCTGAATAGCTATCCACTGCCTCAGCCCAAATCAAACATCTCGAAGAGTGACAAGCTGACCTGAAAGATTTATATAACAACGGAGTGAGCCAAAAACGGCTCAGCAAGTGACAAAGCATATTCAGAACAAAAGGAACGGTTTCAAACGAGTAAGGTATCATAATGCAAGGCAGAATACAAGAATTCTCAAGGATACCATCTCAATAGATACCAAATCATACGTATCATGTCATTCAAAAACATATTTGATCCATAACGAATGGGGCATAGAGTAATTTGAACATATCAATGGCAGATAGGACATTTCAGAACATATTTGTTCATAACAAATGGAGCACAGAGTACTTGGAACATATCAATGGCAGATAGGACATTTCAGAACATATCAGTTCATAGCAAATGGAGCACAGAGTAATTGGAACATATCAATGGCAGATAGGACATTTCAGACCATATCTGTTCATAACAAATGGAGCACAGAGTACTTGGAACATATCAATGGCAGATAGGACATTTCAGAACATATCAGTTCATAGCAAATGGAGCACAGAGTAATTGGAACATATCAATGGCAGATAGGACATTTCAGACCATATCTGTTCATAACAAATGGAGCACAGAGTACTTGGAACATATCAATGGCAGATAGGACATTTCAGAACATATCAGTTCATAGCAAATGGAGCACAGAGTAATTGGGACATATCAATGGCATATGAAATGTTCCGGAGCATATCAACGACATATGGAACATTTCGAAGCATATCATCAGTGAATGAAGCATTTCAGAGCATATCGAAAGCAAATATCGTACAGAAGCTCAAACGTCGTCTTTGACGTTGCAAACATATCAATCTTATCCAAAGCATGTACAGAAACACATAACCAAAGCTCTGGATATCATATCAAACATACAGAAGGTGTAGTGGGATCTCAGTCAGAATGTGATTCATCCATTTCTGAATGACCACCTGACAAAAGTCTCCCACGTCTGGGAGCTCCATCCACCCACGTCTAGGTGAAGTCAAAGGGGGCCGGCAGAGCATCGCAGGCTCTAATCACATACCCTCAAAGCGGGCAACAAGCGCATACCCTTTACCATTTCTGGCAAAGGTCCAAAATATCCCACATAACGGGACCCCACAAAGCGGGCAAATAGCGCATACCCTTTACCATTTCTGGCAAAGGTCCGGACAATCCCACACACCAGAGTACAAAAGGACAGTTTCAACAATAAGTAGCATATATCGGAAGCACACGCGGAACAACAAACGTACATGTGCCTTTACGAGTCAATCCGGAGTAAGCAATAATCTTTCACAAGTATATTCAGATTTGAAGGGAATTGAAAGCAAGGGCACATATGGAATCCAAGCAATCACAAATAACTCATTTCAATAAGAAGATTTGATGAATTCAATGTCCAATGGAAATGAAACTGGAATAGGCACATATCGAAAGCAAATGCGGAACAATAGGATATACATGTGCCTATATGAGTCAATACGATATAGCATAAACGTTACACAACAGTTTTCAAGAATGCAATAATTTTAAGGACAAGAGCATACAAGAATTCAAAGTAGTAATATAAAGCTCAATTGAATAAGAAGGCTAAAGGATATCAATTTCCAAAGGAATGAAACCAGAATATGAGAAATCGACCAAAGCTCGATTTCTGGCAGAATACAGAAGGCACATTGAACAAATGATTCAAACTATCAATCGTGCTCCAATTTACTCAGAAATAATCATTGGATAATACTTTCAGATAAGACAGGCTTCATATGAATTGAACTGTCCAATAGAGAGAGTTACAAATAATTTGGTAAGCAAGAGTCATAGAACAAAATCTCTGTTGGCAGAATTCATAATGTCAGATTCAACAGATAACTGGGCAGGTGTTTGGATTTCAGATCTTTCAATCCATATATCAAAGAAAGGTCTACGAGTCTAGTTTCCAATGAAATCAGTTTTGAACAAATCAGAGTTTCCACAAAGTCTTATAGGCAGTTCGGTATCAAAAGATCAGAATCTCAAAAGTTGCACAGATTCGAATCGTTACATGTAAACAGGAGATATAACAAATGCAAGGCTAGTACAATTCAAAGTTCCTCGTAATCAAAGCAAATGTAGAGATAAAAATGGCAGTGGGGAAAGATCAGGATACTTGCAATAAGGCATATCAGAGCAATTATAGGAGAAACGAACAGGGAACTTGCAATAGAAAGGATTGAAACAAGTGGGAAACTTGCAATAGGAAGAATCAGAAAACTTGCAATAGGAAGAATCAGAAAACTTGCCTTTCAATGATTTCGATCCGAAGATCCAAAGAAGGTGCCAGCCCAAATCCTTCTACTTTTTCTCCGTGTCCTCTCTCTGTTTCGTTTTGTGCTCCCGTTTTCTTCCTTTCTTCGCAACTACATCACGTGTCGAACATCGAGGCACAGTCACCTGCTCTCTCTTACTCTCATTCCTTCTTTTTTCTTTCCCAAACGCAGCTGCCACAGTCGCCGCCGCTGCCGCTGCCACAATCGCAGCCACGACCGCAACTGCGGTCACAACCGCAGCCCCCTTCCACTGCACTATTTCCTTCTTCCCTTCTCTCGTTCCTACTCTTTCTCTTTCCCAAAAGCAGCTACTGTAGCTACTGCAGCCACCACCGCTGCCGCAGCTACCGCAGCCAACGTTGCAGCCGCAGCCGGAGTCGCAGCCACGGCCGCAGCCACCACACTCGCAGCCTCTTCTTCCTCCCCTGCTCATCTTCCTCTCCTTCTTCTCTTCCAACTGCAGCTGCTATCGCCGCAGCCGTAGCCCCTTCTCTTCTTCCTCTCCTTCCCTTCTTCCTTTCTCTTCTTCTTCCTTTCCTTCTCTTCTTTCCCAGCTGCATGCTGCAGTCGCAGCCTCAGCCACGGCCACAGCCTTTTCTTCCTCCCCTGCTCATCTTCCTCTCCTTCTTCTCTTCCAACTGCAGCTGCCATCGCCGCAGCCGCAGCCCCTTCTCTTCTTCCTCTCCTTCCCTTCTTCCTTTCTCTTCTTCTTCCTTTCCTTCTCTTCTTTCCCAGCCACAGCTGCAGCTGCCACAACCGCAGCCGCAGCTACTTTCTTCCCTTCTCCTCTTCCTTTTCCTTCCTTTCTTCTTCTTCTCTTCTTCTCCTTCCTCCCCTTCTTCTCCCCGACGTCACCCACACCCTCTCCTCTGTTTCCTCTGCAGGAAACAGAGGTATCACAACCTCTTCCCCTGCTTCCTCTTCCTCTTCTCTTCCTCTTCTTCTTCTTCTCCTCTTCGAACGCCCCACACCTCTCCTCTGTTTCCACCTGCAGGAAACAGAGGTGCTGCAGCCCTAGCTGCTGCCACCTCTCGCTCCTCTCCCTCTTCCCTCTCTTTTCCCTCTTCTTCTCCTCTTCCCTTTTCCTCCCCAACCCCACACCTCCTCGCTGCAGCCTTGCCGCAGCTATCCTCTTCTCTTCTTCTTCTTCTTCTTCTTCTCTTCTCCCTCTTCTTCCTCTCTTCTTCTCCCCACGCCCCACAGCTTCTCGCTGCAGCCCTTGCTGCAGTCACCTCCTCTTCTTCTTCTTCTCCTTCTTCTTCTTCTCGACTCCCTCTTCTTCCTCCTCTCTTCTTTTCCCTCTTCTTCTTCTCTTCTTCTTCTTCTTCTTCTCTTCTTCTACCACTCTCCTTCTTCTCCTCACGCCCCACCGCTCTCTCTGTTTCTGGAAGAAACAGAGTGCGTGGGAGGCGGTGGGATAATACCGAATTTTCGGTTTTCCCTTTTTTTTTTCTTTTTTTTTTGCAACTTAGCAGTTTAGTCCTTGTAATTTCTATATTTACATATAGGTCCTCCAATTTACATATAAATCTTTATTAATAATTTTTTAAAAGCGAGGGATATTACACTCTCCCCCCCTTAAAAGAAAATTTAGTCCTCTAAATTGATCATAGCTCAATCGATGAAAAGATGAGGATTATGATATCTTTATTTCCTCCTCCTACTCTTAAATAGTTTCATCAATACAATACAATTACATAATTATCCACGAGTGACCGAAATATTCTCCTCCTTGATCCTCAATAGACGGTAACCCGACCTTCAATCAATTTCTAAAAATACTTGCGTACCCTGTAATTAATCGAGCAAGTCGTTACTTCAGAAAATACTCGTTTTTGATGGTCACCTAATTCAACTGTCTATAATCATTACAAAGCCTCAATGTTCCATACATTTCTTTTAACTAACACCGGAGCATCCAATGATGAAATATTAAGCCAAATAAAATCCTCATTTAACAATCCTTGTAGTTGCTTTTCCAATTCCACTTACTCAAATGATATCTTTCTGTAGAGAGGCTTAGATATTGGGATTATCCCAAGGACTAAATCAAAAGCAAAGTCACATTTGGAGGTAATCTAAGCAAGTCATCCTGGATACATTAGGCAAGGAGATAAATCATATCCCATACTCTCAAAGTAAAAGATCGACTGATCAAATATACAAAAAGTGATCATTTGTTATATATCAATCCATACTGGTATGATAAGAAGATGGCCAATCCATACCAAGTATAATATCATAACTCTAAATCTCTAGGAGAACTAAATCAGCAAAAGTTCAAGTTCTCCAACAAAAATCAGACAAGAGGACCAGATTCAAGTTCGTTATCAAAGAATCTCCAATGATCGTATTTACATATAGCACATAATGTAGTGGTCTAGGTTGAATACCCAAGTGATAGGCAGAATATTCCGAATCAAATCATAGATGGGACCCATGGTCAAACAAATATTTGCATTCTTTCATAAACATGCATAATACCTTTGACCACTAATTCAGAAGTTTCAGAATCATATTTAGTGATAGCATACACTCTTACATGGGCTGATGATTTAGGAGGCAGTGACTCTTTCTTCTTGTTCAAAGGGCAAACTTTTATTTTATGATCCAACTTTCTACAAGCAAAATAGACTCCAATCACCCGAAAACACAAACTTGTTTCATAATTTAACTTGTAATTCACACATGATTAAGTCTTTGGTGGTGACTTTCCTTTTCAAATCCAAATGTCTTGACCCTTTTGTCATTACTTTCTAATTCATTTCCAATCATATTCTTATTGGTAAACTTGTCCTTATCATTCTTGTCACTGATCTCCAAAAATTCTTTTCATTGTTGCCAATAATAATCAGCCTCTACTTCCAATATAAGGTGGCAAAAGAAATCTTTTGATCATCAAAACAATTTTGTACATCAAATATCTTCTCTGTTTGCATCATTCATTTTTCTACCACCAATGAAATTAGGTCCACCATGCTTCCACTGCGCCACTCTGATTCAATATCCCCGATTACCCCTTTCATCCCACTTAATTAATCAAAATCAAATGAAGTAGGAGGACTAAATGTCATCGTCATCCTAGATTCCTAAAATACCTCAAAGAAAATTTCCACCAATCACTACAGTTTCATTAGACCTCAATATATTTTGCACGTCAACATATCAAATATTTCAGTAATCCTCAAACAATGCTCTGATACCACCTCTGTCACGCCCCTCTAAATAACCATGATTTTTAAAATCTTCGTCACAGACCAATCCAGGATCCAAACTAACGTTTGAGGACACTAAAAACATTCTATTCATATTCACATCCATAAAACCTGTGCAGTTTATAATCATATATCACATCACTCGATAATTCACATTTATGGCAACCCAAGCCAACTTGACAAACATGAACAACATTTATAAATCCACAAGCTAAATAAATTATACAATCAGAACTCCAACTATTCACCACAAGTTCATATCACCATAAATTAGACTTAACATTCTGAAATTCCAAATAAGAGAGATCTCCTAACACTTTGACACAGTATATCCATTTCGGTTCATCGACAACATTTCATTACATACAAGACATACTTATACAACAATATCGTAATAACCAACCAGACTTGCCCATTATTCTGAATAGCTATCCACTGCCTCAGCCCAAATCAAACATCTCGAAGAGTGACAAGCTGACCTGAAAGATTTATATAACAACGGAGTGAGCCAAAAACGGCTCAGCAAGTGACAAAGCATATTCAGAACAAAAGGAACGGTTTCAAACGAGTAAGGTATCATAATGCAAGGCAGAATACAAGAATTCTCAAGGATACCATCTCAATAGATACCAAATCATACGTATCATGTCATTCAAAAACATATTTGATCCATAACGAATGGGGCATAGAGTAATTTGAACATATCAATGGCAGATAGGACATTTCAGAACATATTTGTTCATAACAAATGGAGCACAGAGTACTTGGAACATATCAATGGCAGATAGGACATTTCAGAACATATCAGTTCATAGCAAATGGAGCACAGAGTAATTGGAACATATCAATGGCAGATAGGACATTTCAGACCATATCTGTTCATAACAAATGGAGCACAGAGTACTTGGAACATATCAATGGCAGATAGGACATTTCAGAACATATCAGTTCATAGCAAATGGAGCACAGAGTAATTGGAACATATCAATGGCAGATAGGACATTTCAGACCATATCTGTTCATAACAAATGGAGCACAGAGTACTTGGAACATATCAATGGCAGATAGGACATTTCAGAACATATCAGTTCATAGCAAATGGAGCACAGAGTAATTGGGACATATCAATGGCATATGAAATGTTCCGGAGCATATCAACGACATATGGAACATTTCGAAGCATATCATCAGTGAATGAAGCATTTCAGAGCATATCGAAAGCAAATATCGTACAGAAGCTCAAACGTCGTCTTTGACGTTGCAAACATATCAATCTTATCCAAAGCATGTACAGAAACACATAACCAAAGCTCTGGATATCATATCAAACATACAGAAGGTGTAGTGGGATCTCAGTCAGAATGTGATTCATCCATTTCTGAATGACCACCTGACAAAAGTCTCCCACGTCTGGGAGCTCCATCCACCCACGTCTAGGTGAAGTCAAAGGGGGCCGGCAGAGCATCGCAGGCTCTAATCACATACCCTCAAAGCGGGCAACAAGCGCATACCCTTTACCATTTCTGGCAAAGGTCCAAAATATCCCACATAACGGGACCCCACAAAGCGGGCAAATAGCGCATACCCTTTACCATTTCTGGCAAAGGTCCGGACAATCCCACACACCAGAGTACAAAAGGACAGTTTCAACAATAAGTAGCATATATCGGAAGCACACGCGGAACAACAAACGTACATGTGCCTTTACGAGTCAATCCGGAGTAAGCAATAATCTTTCACAAGTATATTCAGATTTGAAGGGAATTGAAAGCAAGGGCACATATGGAATCCAAGCAATCACAAATAACTCATTTCAATAAGAAGATTTGATGAATTCAATGTCCAATGGAAATGAAACTGGAATAGGCACATATCGAAAGCAAATGCGGAACAATAGGATATACATGTGCCTATATGAGTCAATACGATATAGCATAAACGTTACACAACAGTTTTCAAGAATGCAATAATTTTAAGGACAAGAGCATACAAGAATTCAAAGTAGTAATATAAAGCTCAATTGAATAAGAAGGCTAAAGGATATCAATTTCCAAAGGAATGAAACCAGAATATGAGAAATCGACCAAAGCTCGATTTCTGGCAGAATACAGAAGGCACATTGAACAAATGATTCAAACTATCAATCGTGCTCCAATTTACTCAGAAATAATCATTGGATAATACTTTCAGATAAGACAGGCTTCATATGAATTGAACTGTCCAATAGAGAGAGTTACAAATAATTTGGTAAGCAAGAGTCATAGAACAAAATCTCTGTTGGCAGAATTCATAATGTCAGATTCAACAGATAACTGGGCAGGTGTTTGGATTTCAGATCTTTCAATCCATATATCAAAGAAAGGTCTACGAGTCTAGTTTCCAATGAAATCAGTTTTGAACAAATCAGAGTTTCCACAAAGTCTTATAGGCAGTTCGGTATCAAAAGATCAGAATCTCAAAAGTTGCACAGATTCGAATCGTTACATGTAAACA
Source organism: Musa acuminata AAA Group (assembly GCF_036884655.1). Lineage (NCBI taxonomy): Eukaryota > Viridiplantae > Streptophyta > Magnoliopsida > Zingiberales > Musaceae > Musa > Musa acuminata. Next base: position 17,018,503 of record NC_088355.1, on the reverse strand, counting down.
GGAGATATAACAAATGCAAGGCTAGTACAATTCAAAGTTCCTCGTAATCAAAGCAAATGTAGAGATAAAAATGGCAGTGGGGAAAGATCAGGATACTTGCAATAAGGCATATCAGAGCAATTATAGGAGAAACGAACAGGGAACTTGCAATAGAAAGGATTGAAACAAGCGGGAAACTTGCAATAGGAAGAATCAGAAAACTTGCAATAGGAAGAATCAGAAAACTTGCCTTTCAATGATTTCGATCCGAAGATCCAAAGAAGGTGCCAGCCCAAATCCTTCTACTTTTTCTCCGTGTCCTCTCTCTGTTTCGTTTTGTGCTCCCGTTTTCTTCCTTTCTTCGCAACTACATCACGTGTCGAACATCGAGGCACAGTCACCTGCTCTCTCTTACTCTCATTCCTTCTTTTTTCTTTCCCAAACACAGCTGCCACAGTCGCCGCCGCTGCCGCTGCCACAATCGCAGCCACGACCGCAACTGCGGTCACAACCGCAGCCCCCTTCCACTGCACTATTTCCTTCTTCCCTTCTCTCGTTCCTACTCTTTCTCTTTCCCAAAAGCAGCTACTGTAGCTACTGCAGCCACCACCGCTGCCGCAGCTACCGCAGCCAACGTTGCAGCCGCAGCCGGAGTCGCAGCCACGGCCGCAGCCACCACACTCGCAGCCTCTTCTTCCTCCCCTGCTCATCTTCCTCTCCTTCTTCTCTTCCAACTGCAGCTGCTATCGCCGCAGCCGTAGCCCCTTCTCTTCTTCCTCTCCTTCCCTTCTTCCTTTCTCTTCTTCTTCCTTTCCTTCTCTTCTTTCCCAGCTGCATGCTGCAGTCGCAGCCTCAGCCACGGCCACAGCCTTTTCTTCCTCCCCTGCTCATCTTCCTCTCCTTCTTCTCTTCCAACTGCAGCTGCCATCGCCGCAGCCGCAGCCCCTTCTCTTCTTCCTCTCCTTCCCTTCTTCCTTTCTCTTCTTCTTCCTTTCCTTCTCTTCTTTCCCAGCCACAGCTGCAGCTGCCACAACCGCAGCCGCAGCTACTTTCTTCCCTTCTCCTCTTCCTTTTCCTTCCTTTCTTCTTCTTCTCTTCTTCTCCTTCCTCCCCTTCTTCTCCCCGACGTCACCCACACCCTCTCCTCTGTTTCCTCTGCAGGAAACAGAGGTATCACAACCTCTTCCCCTGCTTCCTCTTCCTCTTCTCTTCCTCTTCTTCTTCTTCTCCTCTTCGAACGCCCCACACCTCTCCTCTGTTTCCACCTGCAGGAAACAGAGGTGCTGCAGCCCTAGCTGCTGCCACCTCTCGCTCCTCTCCCTCTTCCCTCTCTTTTCCCTCTTCTTCTCCTCTTCCCTTTTCCTCCCCAACCCCACACCTCCTCGCTGCAGCCTTGCCGCAGCTATCCTCTTCTCTTCTTCTTCTTCTTCTTCTTCTCTTCTCCCTCTTCTTCCTCTCTTCTTCTCCCCACGCCCCACAGCTTCTCGCTGCAGCCCTTGCTGCAGTCACCTCCTCTTCTTCTTCTTCTCCTTCTTCTTCTTCTCGACTCCCTCTTCTTCCTCCTCTCTTCTTTTCCCTCTTCTTCTTCTCTTCTTCTTCTTCTTCTTCTCTTCTTCTACCACTCTCCTTCTTCTCCTCACGCCCCACCGCTCTCTCTGTTTCTGGAAGAAACAGAGTGCGTGGGAGGCGGTGGGATAATACCGAATTTTCGGTTTTCCCTTTTTTTTTTCTTTTTTTTTTGCAACTTAGCAGTTTAGTCCTTGTAATTTCTATATTTACATATAGGTCCTCCAATTTACATATAAATCTTTATTAATAATTTTTTAAAAGCGAGGGATATTACACTGGCAAAGCTCGAAAACTGAGGTGGTTGCATCGCCTGGCAGAGCCACCTCCTGTTAGGGGCGATTGCACCTCCTACCAGAACTCGAAGAACGAGCTCAGGCGGTGCCACCGCCTGACTGAGGCGGTTGCACCTCCTGCTAAAGCTCGAAGACCGAGCTCAGTTAGTGCCACCTCCTGTCAGGGGCGGTTGCACCGCCCAGTCTCGCTCGGAGACTGAGCCCAGGTGGTGCCACCGCCTGGCTGGGGGGTTTCAACCGCTTGGCAAAAATCTGGGTCCAAATGGGTTGATCTATTTGGCCTAATTTGGGTTTTTCAGGGGCCCAATTGCCCAAGATTAAGCTAATAGGATCACCTCCCATTTCTAACTTAATCATTGTGCTAACTACGATATTTCCTAAGACATTTAATGCAACTTACTCTGGTGAGTCAATCGCTTCTTCCGGCGAACTTCCGTTGATCATCCGATGAACCCTCGGTGATGCTCCTGTGGACTTCCGGCAAACTCCTGGACTTGCGACAATCCACTTGGCGAGTTCCGATGAGCTTCTTTGGCAAACTCATGGACTTCTCGGATTTGTTCCCGCAGAACCTCCGACAATTGTCCGAACTTCCGTCGAACTCTCGAACTCCCAACGTGATCATTATCTTGACTCCGACGCAACTCCTACTGCATATCTTACTTTCATCGTAGTTAATCCTGCACACTTATCTCAACATATAGATTAGATAACAAATGTCAATTGACTTCATCATCAAAATCCGAGATTCAAAAGGAGGATCGGATGACTTATCGACAGAAGGCTTCGGGCCATGGATTCAGGCATCGGGCTAAAAAGAGTAGAAATTGTGCCAAGGATATCAAACGAAACGTCGATGGACCAATGATATGCCGGACAACATGATTCATGCTTAGTAATAATTGTCTAAATTGAAGTGTATTTTTACATGTGTAGGATAACTATGATAGCAAGAAATAAAGCAAAATGAAGTCCTAGAGTCAAGAACGAGATTTCGTTGGGAGTTTGAGAGTTCGTCGAAACTCCGGATGTTCATTGGAAGTTCTATCGGAATTGATTGAGAAGTCCTAGATCTTGCCAAAGAAGCTTATCGAAACTCGCTAATAAGATCATCATGAAGTCTAAGAGCTTGCCAAGAGTCCGCTGGAACATTGCCGAGAGATCGTCGGAAGTTCGCCGGAAGATCGTCGGAAGCTCGCCGGAAGAAACCTAGACTTACGGACTTTGTTTAGCTTAGTAAATATCTAAAAATTCATAGTTAGCACATAATAGGGATTAGAATTGGGCAAACCCAATTAGTGGATAGTTGGGCTAAGTTTGGGCTATGTTGGGCCAAGAGAAAGGCCCAAATAGTGACTAAACAAGTGAAACCGTCGTGGCACAGTCTCCGAGACTATGTCAGGCAATGGTACCACCAGTCTAGGTGGTGGTACTGCCCAGACTCAGTCTCCAAGACTATTTGGGAGGTGGTACTGCCCAGTGTCAGGCTGCAGGTGGTGGTACCGCCAAGTGCAGGCGATGGTACCGCCCGTACCCTTAAATTTTGGGCTCCAAATTTAAATTCATTTGGGGCCTATAAATACCATAGTTATTCCTCCATGGATAAGCAAGAAATATTGAGAAAAACTCTATGATTCTAAAGTTGTAAACCTTAGAAAGTTGAGTTTCCTACTCCCAAAGCTTAGAGAGAGTTCTAACGGAGGTGTGAGAGGGATACCTTATAAAAGTGGGTTGTAAAAGGTTGTCTCCTAAACCTATGAAAAGGAGAAGAGGGGTGTAAAAGGGTAGTTGGTCTGCACCCATTGAAAGAAGACCGATAGTGGATGCCGATGGCCTTGATGGAAGAGGAATCGGCGAAGTGGATGTAGGTCACGACGACCGAATGATAGAACCCTTGTAGATTCTAAACTTGGGGTTGATCTCTTTAGGGGATCGGCCTCCTTGGAACTCTATAGGGGTTCCTCCCTCCAAGTTGCTGATCAAAGGCTGCAGAAAAGATTCATCTATTGCTTAAGAAAAGAGAAGGAATACATGACTATTTATAGGGCTTCTAAACCCTAACTCCTAATAGGACTCCTACTTAAGACTCTTACTTCTAACCAACTCCTAGTAGGACTCATAGTCAAGACTCCTATTCCCTTACAACTCCTAATTCTTCTCTAAGAAAACACCTCCTACTTGAATGCCCCTCTCAATTAGGACTCTCCTAGCTAGAGTCCTAATAGAATGTCCCTCTCAATTAGGACTCTCCTAGCTAGAGTCCTAACAGTTTTACATGAATGTCCATCTCAATTAGGACTCTCCAAGCTAGAGTCCTAACAGACCCGTCCTCTTCAAATCAGCCTTGTCCTCGAGGCTGATGATTGGTGAATTCTAGGAATTTGATCTTCAAGTCGTCATAGTTCTCCCAAGTGGCATCTTCTATTGGTAGGTTCGCCCACTGTATTAGCACTTCATTAGTGGGTCTTCGTCATCGAGTCACGATCCGTCGATCAATAATGGCACTTGGTTGGGTCTGGAGTTCTCTTTGGGTAGTCATATTTGGTGGGTGACTTTGGGCTGTCTCCAAGCACCTATTTAAAACTTTCGTCTGGCTGTTGGTTTGTGGGTGATATGTCGTACTCCTTTTTAATTTAGTACCCTACATATGGAATAACTTTGTCCAAAATCTGCTCTTGAAGATGCAAGTAGAATTTGTCACAAGCACAATGCATCCCTTATAGCATAATTCTTTTGAGTCCTGATTGTAATGAGCCACGGAGCTTGGTGCTTCCTCTAATTTTTTTTTTGATCTTACTGGTCTCTGGATCTTCCTATCATTCCATCTTAATGTCCTCAAGGAAGTCGCTGGTCGAAAGTGAAACGGCTGAAACTTCAGCTTGCTCGGGTAGCTGCGAAAGCGCATCTGCTAGAACATTCTCTTTCCCCTTTTTGTAAGTTATTTCATAATCAAATCTAAGAAGTTTTGTTACCCATTTTTGCTGCTCAGGGGATGATATCTTTTGCTCCAAAAAGTACTTGAGGCTTTTATGGTCGGTTTTAATTTGAAATTGTTGACCAATCAAGTAGGGTCTCCACCTCGTTGCTGCGCGCACAATGGCAAGCATCTCCTTATCATATGTTGACTTATTTTGATGGGAGGGAGATAATGCCTTGCTAGGGTATGTGAGTGGTCGACCATCTTGCATGAGAATGGCTCCAATTCCGACTCCAGATGCGTCGGCCTCAATAATGAAGGGTCGGTTGAAATCTGGTAGTGTTAGCACCGACGTCGTCGTCATGACTGCCTTAAGTTTGTCGAAGGCAGCGGAGGCTCTGTCCGACCATTGGAAGACATCTTTTTTCAGTAAGGAAGTGATAAGACCCTAAAGTCTTATCGTAGGCTCTGATACTAAATGATAAGACCCTAAAGTCTTATCGTAGGCTCTGATACCAAATGATAAGACCCTAAAGTCTTATCGTGGAAGAAAGGGGAGAAATATGGATGATAATGATCGCTTCGAAGGGATCGGCCTCCTTGATCGCTTCGAGGGGATCGACCCTCCTTGATCGCTTCGAGGGGATCGGCCCTCCTTGATCTCTTCGAGGGGATCGGCCCTCCTTGATCTCTTCGAGGGGATCGACCCTCCTTGATCACTTCGAGGGGATCGGCCTCCTAGGGTTTGTCCAAAGACAATAGTATTTTTCATAGATTACTGAAAAGAAGTAGTTACATCCCTATTTATAGAGTTCCACCCAAGGTCCATCGGGACTTGAACTCTAATAATAAATAAATATTAAATAAACCTCTACTTGACTCTAACTGAACCAAACCGACTCAATAAACAACTGGACTAAACAGACTCAATAAACATTATTTAAAAGCTCGGAAAAAGGTTCCTAACATGAAGTAAGTGGTGCACTGATCTCTCCATAGTTTTTCACAAACTTGCAGTAGTAGCCTGTTAAACCCAAAAAGCCATGTAGCAATTTTATGTTTCTCGGGGTCGACCAGTTTTGCATTGCTCCAATTTTGAAGGGGTCCACTACCACACCTTCCTTTGATATGATATGCCCAAGATATTCCACCTTCTGTTGAAGAAAGCAAAAATTCGTAATGGTTGTTGTGTGTTCAAAAGGTGATTTTTGGTATATCTTCTTTGCACACTCGTATTTGATGATACCCGGATCAAAGGTCTGTTGAATCTCGGATTTTGATGATGAAGTCAATTGTCATTTGTTATCTAATCTATGTGTTGAGATAAGTGTGCAGGATTAACTACGATGAGAGTAAGACAAGCAGCAGGAGTTGCGCCGGAGTCAAGATCATGATCACGTTGGGAGTTCGAGAGTTCGATGGAAGTTCGGACGGTCGTCGGAGGTTCAGAGAGAACAGATCCGAGAAGTCCAGAAGCTTGCCAAGCGAAGCTCGTCGGAACTCGCCAAGTGGATCGTCGCAAAGTCCAGGAGTATGCCGGATGTTCGCAGAAGGATCACCGAGGGTTATCGGTTGATCGACGGAAGTTGGCCGGAAACTCGCCGGAAGAAGCGATTGACGCATCGGAGCAAGCTGCAGAAGTTGTCTTAGAGATAATCGTAGTTAGCACGATGATTAAGCATGAAAATGGGAGGTGATCCCATTAGCTTAATCTTGGGGCAATTGGGCCCCTGAAAAGATTCAAAGTGGGTCGAATGGAGTGAACCATTCGGACCCTGATTGCACCAGGAGGTGCAACCGCCCCAGCCAGGAGGTGCAACCGCCTGGGCTGTGGGGCTGGGAGGTGCAACCGCCCCAGCCAGGAGGTGCAACCGCCTGGGCTGTGGGGCTGGGAGGTGCAACCGCCCCAGCCAGGAGGTGCAACCGCCAGGGGTGCACGGCTGGGAGGTGCAACCGCCCCAGCCAAGAGGTTGCACCGCCAGAGCTCAAGTTCCGAGCTCTGCCAGGCGATGCAACCACAGAGCTCAGTCTTCGAGCTCTGGCAGAGTGGTGCATCAGCCTGAGCTCAGTCTCGAGCTTTGCTAGGTGATGCATTCACCAAGCTCAGTCTTCGAGCTCTGGCAGAATGGTGCATCAGCTTGAGCTCAGTTTGGAGCTCTGCCAAGTGATGCAACCACCGAGCTCAGATTTCGAGCTCTGCCAGGTGATGCAACCACCAAGCTCAGTCTTCGAGCTCTGCCAGGTGATGCAACCATCGAGCTCAGTCTTCGAGCTCTGGCAGAGAGAAGCAATCGGCAGAGCTCAGTCTTCGAGCTCTGCCAGGCGGTGCCACCTCTCAAGTCGAGAGGTGCAACCGCCAGATCCCAGAAATTCTGGGATTTGACAGTTTTGAGCTCGAATTTTGAATTGGGTTGGGGCCTATAAATACCCCACCCATTCAGCACTGAAGAGACACAGACCTATACCGAAATTGTGATCTTTTCTGTGATTCTAAAGAGCTCAAAAGTGTTGTAAAGCCTTTAAGTCTCCTCCTTCTGTTCTTCAAGTTTTCAATTGTAAAGTGAGGAGAGAAAGGTCTGTAAAGGTTGTCTCCTAAGCCTGTCAAAAGGAGAGAAACTGTAAGAGGGAAGTTTGGCCTTCGCCCATTGAAGGAAGGCACCTAGTTGACGTCGGCAACCTCATCGGTGGAGGAAGCCAAAAGTGGAGTAGGTCAAGGCTGACCGAACCACTCTAAATCTCTGGTTTGCGTTTACTTTCGAGCACTTTATCATTACTGCAAACCTCCCTCATCACTACTGCTCTCTGCGCTTTCACGAACAAGTTCTAAGTGCTGTTCTTCCAAATCTGCATTCAGACGTAAACTCGTATTTTCATACATTACAGTTTACGTTTACGTTTGATTCTGCAGAACTGTTTTCTGTGTTTCTACGAACGAGCTTCCTTGCAGTTTACGCTTACATTTTAATCCTATTGATAACTGCAATCTGTCCTCTACGATTTTACGAACGAGTTTCAACGTTTAGACGTAAAACAGCATTCAGACGTAAATCGGCTTTCTTCGCTCAATCATCAGATTTCAGTTCACGTTTACGTCTTAGTTTCAACTGCATACTGCCTTCTGCGAGTATACAAACGAGTTTCAAAGTTTAGACGTAAATCTGCGTCTAACTGCGTTTAGACGTAAATCTGCGTTTAGACGTAAAACTGCGTTTAGACGTAAAACTGCGTTTAGACGTAAAACTACATTTAGACGTAAATCTGCGTTTAGACGTAAAGCTACGTTTAGACGTAAAACTGCGTTTAGACGTAAATTTGCGTTTAGACGTAAATCTGAGTTTAGACGCAAAACTGCGCTTAGAAGCAAAACTGCGCTTAGACGCAATCTGCGCTTAGACGCAAAACTGCGCTTAGACGCAATCTGCGCTTAGACGCAAACTGCACTTAGATACAAACTGAGAATTTGCTTTTGCATCATAATAGTTTTTGAACGAACGCAGCTTTTGGTTTTTTAATTTAATATAAGATTTCCGCTGCACTAATTCACCCCCCCCCCCCCCCTCTTAGTGCTCTCGATCCTAACAATTGGTATCAGAGCAAGGTAAACTCTCTAAAGGATTAAAACCCAAGAGAGATGGCATACGCCGGAAACCAAGAGGGGCATTCGATTACACGTCCACCCATGTTCAGTGGAACGGACTACACTTACTGGAAGACCCGAATGAGGATCTTTCTTATTTCTATGGATTTTGAACTGTGGAACCTTGTTGAAAATGGATTTTCAAAATCTTCTCTTCCAATGATCGATTGGAACGATTTGGAGAAGAAGGCTTTCGCTCTTAATGCAAAGGCTATGAATGCCTTATTTTGCGCTCTTGATAAAAACGAGTTTAATCGTGTTTCAACTTGCGAAACTGCTTTTGATATTTGGCACACACTTGAAGTGACCCACGAGGGCACAAGTAGAGTGAAAGAGTCAAAAATCAATCTGTTGCTGCATTCTTTTGAACTTTTCCGAATGAAACCGAGTGAAACCATTGGCGACATGTTTACCCGTTTCACGGATGTCGTCAACGGTCTAAAAGGACTCGGAAAGAGCTTTTCGGATTTTGAGCTTGTTAATAAGATACTAAGATCCCTTCCTAAGAGTTGGGATCCTAAAGTCACCGCCATTCAAGAGGCAAAAGATCTGCAAAATTTTCCTCTTGAAGAACTAATCGGGTCATTAATGACCTACGAAATGACCTGCAAAGCTCATGAAGAGCAAGAAGACATCCTTCCAAAGAACAGGAAGGATATGGCACTTAAAACTTCTGAATGCCACTTGAGAGAAAACTCAAGTGATGAGGATTGTGACGATGACTTGGCACTTTTGACAAGAAAGTTTAAAAAATTCTTCAAAAGAAACAAGTTTAAAAACGATGTGAAAAATAAACTTGAACCTAAGAAGGACCAAGTGATCTGCTATGAATGTAAAAAGCCGGGACATTACAAAAGTGATTGTCCCCAAGTCAAGAAAAGAACAAAGAAGAAGGCGCTCCAAGCAACATGGGATGATTCGAGCGCATCCGAGGAAGAAGAATCCAACACCGAGCAAGTTGCTCATTACGCCTTTATGGCCATCGAAGAGGAGGTAACGAATTTATTAGATGCTGATTTATCTTTCGATGAATTATTAAATGCCTTCCATGATTTATTTGATGAATGCAAAGTTATAAATAGAAAATACAAGTTGCTAAAAAGGGTACATGATAATCTTACTTGTGAGTTTGATAAGTTAAAAGTCGAACATCATGATAGTTTAAACTCATGTACCAAATGTCATGATTTAGAAACTATACAAAAAGAAAACTTGCTGCTTAAAGACACCTTGAAGAAATTCGAGGTTGGTAGCAAGTCATTAAACATGATCCTTACAAACAAGGGTCATGCTCCCAAAAGAAGTGGGATTGGATTTGTAAGGAGTCCTCACCGAAATCCAACTACCTTTGTAAAAGGCCCCATCTTACACGTTCAACACCAAACCAAGTGCAACTTTTGTTGCAAATCTGGACACAAGACACATTGTTGTCCATTCAAGAAAATAAGCCCAAACAAATTGATTTGGGTTCCTAAAGGAACCATGATAAACTCTATGCAACATGATAGAAAATATAGATCTGTTTATGAGGCACCCAAAAGCAAATGGGTTCCTAAAGTTCATCCGTTCCTATAAAAACATTAAAAGTCTAGGCCGGAGCAAGAAATAATGTTTTGCTCCTTAACTCTCAATGATCATAAGCCAAGAATCAAAAAGAAACTCGCAACGCTTAAGTAACAAGTGGAAGCTATGAAATCACAAATACGATACAATTAGAAACTTATGATATCCAAATTCACATACCCCCCTGATCTTCAAAACCTGTTCATCTACGAATTAATTCTTGTAGAAACTAAACACGTCATGATCTTAAAAGGGACACCAAACAAACATTCGTATGCACGTTAAAAGATCTATCTTACAAAGAGCTTCTTCCTTAAATAAAAACTCATACGAAATCATGTAACAAACATCAATTGCTCTGAAACTCTCCTCAAGGCAAATTCTCCCAAATCAAATCATCCTAAGTACTCACCTGCTGCAGGCGGTGGCACCTCTCCAGCTGGCGGTTGCACCTCCAGCCATCACGGGTTGCCAGAGGTTGCACCGCTCCAGCCAGAGGTGCAACCGCCAGCAGCTCTGCCCCTTAAAATCACGCTAGGGCCGGCTGAGGAACCGACCCCAACTCACCCCCATTTCCTCCTCTACTCTTCCAAGTCTCCTCCATTCCCATTTCACTCTTCTAAGCCTTCCAAATACCTCTTATTTCGGAGCAAAACATCAAGAATCCTTCCTTCTCTTGAAGATTTCACAAAGGTACTCTCTAAGAAGCTCTTAAATTCTGTTTTGTTCTTCATTTACTTTAGCTCATCATCATCCCTCTAAAACAGCAATAGTAATGGGATCTAGAAGATCCTCAAGGGACAAGGGAAAGAGGAGAGTAGTAGAAGAGTTTGGTAGCAAGTCACCTTGAAGAAATTCGAGGTTGGTAGCAAGTCATTAAACATGATCCTTACAAACAAGGGTCATGCTCCCAAAAGAAGTGGGATTGGATTTGTAAGGAGTCCTCACCGAAATCCAACTACCTTTGTAAAAGGCCCCATCTTACACGTTCAACACCAAACCAAGTGCAACTTTTGTTGCAAATCTGGACACAAGACACATTGTTGTCCATTCAAGAAAATAAGCCCAAACAAATTGATTTGGGTTCCTAAAGGAACCATGATAAACTCTATGCAACATGATAGAAAATATAGATCTGTTTATGAGGCACCCAAAAGCAAATGGGTTCCTAAAGTTCATCCGTTCCTATAAAAACATTAAAAGTCTAGGCCGGAGCAAGAAATAATGTTCTGCTCCTTAACTCTCAATGATCATAAGCCAAGAATCAAAAAGAAACTCGCAACGCTTAAGTAACAAGTGGAAGCTATGAAATCACAAATACGATACAATTAGAAACTTATGATATCCAAATTCACATACCCCCCTGATCTTCAAAACCTGTTCATCTACGAATTAATTCTTGTAGAAACTAAACACGTCATGATCTTAAAAGGGACACCAAACAAACATTCGTATGCACGTTAAAAGATCTATCTTACAAAGAGCTTCTTCCTTAAATAAAAACTCATACGAAATCATGTAACAAACATCAATTGCTCTGAAACTCTCCTCAAGGCAAATTCTCCCAAATCAAATCATCCTAAGTACTCACCTGCTGCAGGCGGTGGCACCTCTCCAGCTGGCGGTTGCACCTCCAGCCATCACGGGTTGCCAGAGGTTGCACCGCTCCAGCCAGAGGTGCAACCGCCAGCAGCTCTGCCCCTTAAAATCACGCTAGGGCCGGCTGAGGAACCGACCCCAACTCACCCCCATTTCCTCCTCTACTCTTCCAAGTCTCCTCCATTCCCATTTCACTCTTCTAAGCCTTCCAAATACCTCTTATTTCGGAGCAAAACATCAAGAATCCTTCCTTCTCTTGAAGATTTCACAAAGGTACTCTCTAAGAAGCTCTTAAATTCTGTTTTGTTCTTCATTTACTTTAGCTCATCATCATCCCTCTAAAACAGCAATAGTAATGGGATCTAGAAGATCCTCAAGGGACAAGGGAAAGAGGAGAGTAGTAGAAGAGTTTGATCTCACTCTTTTTGATTCCAAAAACCATGCTGAAAAATTTCTCTCCTTCGAACTAAGAAGCATCAATAAGGGAAAATATGTAGATCTGAATGAACTAAGAGATGTAGAAACTATCCATTGGTTTGCAAACCTAAATCTACTTCCCATTTTGCAGATCAACGAACCCATTTATCCTAGACTAATTAGATTGTTTTATAACAACATGCAAAAAGATGATGAAGAAAGGATATCAACCTATCTCTTAGGACAACACATTTCAATCACTGATAAATTCATATGTGATACAATAGGTATTCCCATGAAAAGCATAGGACTTTACTTTAAAGGAACATGGGATGAAGAAACTATTGAAACATCCTACGTTGAAGCCTTAGGAACAATCCTTGCCAATCCTAACGTAGAATCTATTCCCAAAAGTTGTGAACATTTAATGCCCTTTAACACTAAGATACTTCATCATATCATGACTAGTATAATTCTTCCTAAGCAATATCATCATGATGAAGTGAGTCAATTGGAATTAGGAATTATGTACCTAATTATGAAAGAACGTGACATTTGTCTTGGGTATCTGATCCAACAAAACATGTGGGAATTATCTACGAAAGATATGATGCTCGCATATGGTGGAATTATTACTAGAATAATGAAAGCTTACGACATTCAAATACCACTAGAAGAAGAAGTAATGAAATCAGATAGATACAGCATAATAAACAAAAATCTACTTCACCGACTAAGATGTCACTATAGAAACGGCAACTGGGTTAGAATGCCTAGAAGAACTAATCCCCCTGAACCTGAACCTGAACCAGAGCCGGAAACCCCAGTCTTTAGGAGTACCCACTCTCCTCCAATCTGTCCCTTTGAGGAAACACATCCGGTTGAGCAAACTCACACATCATCCATCGAAGATATCGGGATTCGGATGGACCGATTTGAGCAACGACAAGAACGGCTCGAACTTCGACAAGATCAAATCCTAACCGAGCTACAGCAAATCCATCGACAATTTGACTCTTTACTTAGGCACTTTAATCTTCCACCTCATGAATAAGCTTGTATAAACATCTGATGTTTTTGATATGACATGTTGTAAACTCCTTATGTTATTCATGAAGGACTTTGTCTTTATGGTTACCTGATATGCTGTACATATGTTACCTTGATATGGTTATCTTTGTCTGTATAAGCAAATTTGCAAACATCTCTTGTTGTTTATCTCGGTTTTTGCACTGAAACTAAAAAGGTTTAAAAGCCTATGCCCTGAAAATATGAAGCAACATACCAATGTAAGTTGATAAGTCAGCAGTATGACATTGATATGGTTGCTATTGCTAATATGATTGCTATCATACCATGTATCAAGATGCCAAACAAAAATTTGCTGAAATAAAAATCCTGCTATGCAATATGATACAATGCTACACTTGCTGAAATAAAAATCCTGCTATGCAATATGATACAATGCTACACTTGCTGAAATAAAAATCCTGCTATGCAATATGATACAATACCACACTTGCTGAAATAAGAATCTTGCTATGCAATATGATATAATGCTGCACTTGAAATAATTGTGTTACTACATCAAAATTATTCGAATGCTATCACTATTACATGCCTTGACAACGCTTGATCAAATAAAATGTTGCAAATTATGTGACAAATATTTTTAACCAAATGCATGTAAGAAGTTCATTTTTCGGGTTGTATGCTAAAAATGGGATGTTCCCGTAAACTCTTATGAAAACTCCTTGGAAAATGACTTTCCTCCGTCAAGCAAAAACAATAAAGTGATATATGTATCATGACTTCCTTTATATGCTTGATAATGCTATCATGCTTTTTGTTGATGACAAAGGGGGAGAAAAATATGAATTGATAAACACTATGTCATAGCTGAACTGCCATAATCATATCTATGTCATAGTTACAAATACTTGAGTGATGCCATAAACAATGTTATGCCATCCTTGCATCACCAAGAGATATGTGAACATGTACTATAGTTTGCATCATATCTTGATTTGATATTGTGATGAAAATGCAAACTTACTAGACAATCTCAAATGTGAGCATCATGTAAAAAGTCCTTCGTTGTTTTATGATTACATGATGAATGGTTACAAACACAATCATACAAACTTGATGATGTATGTCATGCCTTGACATAATTCTTGAAGAGATACATCATGATAGGCATCATGATGGGAGTATTGATAAGTTTAACTGATCTAACTTATCAATACGTCACTTGAATTCTTAGGTCTTGAATTCAAGGTTGACTTATCTCAACTATGGCATATAGATAGGGGGAGTTAAGGATAACTCCTTTATCAATTGATTGTCATCATCAAAAAGGGGGAGATTGTTGAATCTCGGATTTTGATGATGAAGTCAATTGTCATTTGTTATCTAATCTATGTGTTGAGATAAGTGTGCAGGATTAACTACGATGAGAGTAAGACAAGCAGCAGGAGTTGCGCCGGAGTCAAGATCATGATCACGTTGGGAGTTCGAGAGTTCGACGGAAGTTCGGACGGTCGTCGGAGGTTCAGAGAGAACAGATCCGAGAAGTCCAGAAGCTTGCCAAGCGAAGCTCGTCGGAACTCGCCAAGTGGATCGTCGCAAAGTCCAGGAGTATGCCGGATGTCCGCAGAAGGATCACCGAGGGTTATCGGTTGATCGACGGAAGTTGGCCGGAAACTCGCCGGAAGAAGCGATTGACGCATCGGAGCAAGCTGCAGAAGTTGTCTTAGAGATAATCGTAGTTAGCACGATGATTAAGCATGAAAATGGGAGGTGATCCCATTAGCTTAATCTTGGGGCAATTGGGCCCCTGAAAAGATTCAAAGTGGGTCGAATGGAGTGAACCATTCGGACCCTGATTGCACCAGGAGGTGCAACCGCCCCAGCCAGGAGGTGCAACCGCCTGGGCTGTGGGGCTGGGAGGTGCAACCGCCCCAGCCAGGAGGTGCAACCGCCTGGGCTGTGGGGCTGGGAGGTGCAACCGCCCCAGCCAGGAGGTGCAACCGCCAGGGGTGCACAGCTGGGAGGTGCAACCGCCCCAGCCAAGAGGTTGCACCGCCAGAGCTCAAGTTCCGAGCTCTGCCAGGCGATGCAACCACAGAGCTCAGTCTTCGAGCTCTGGCAGAGTGGTGCATCAGCCTGAGCTCAGTCTCGAGCTTTGCTAGGTGATGCATTCACCAAGCTCAGTCTTCGAGCTCTGGCAGAATGGTGCATCAGCTTGAGCTCAGTTTGGAGCTCTGCCAAGTGATGCAACCACCGAGCTCAGATTTCGAGCTCTGCCAGGTGATGCAACCACCAAGCTCAGTCTTCGAGCTCTGCCAGGTGATGCAACCATCGAGCTCAGTCTTCGAGCTCTGGCAGAGAGAAGCAATCGGCAGAGCTCAGTCTTCGAGCTCTGCCAGGCGGTGCCACCTCTCAAGTCGAGAGGTGCAACCGCCAGATCCCAGAAATTCTGGGATTTGACAGTTTTGAGCTCGAATTTTGAATTGGGTTGGGGCCTATAAATACCCCACCCATTCAGCACTGAAGAGACACAGACCTATACCGAAATTGTGATCTTTTCTGTGATTCTAAAGAGCTCAAAAGTGTTGTAAAGCCTTTAAGTCTCCTCCTTCTGTTCTTCAAGTTTTCAATTGTAAAGTGAGGAGAGAAAGGTCTGTAAAGGTTGTCTCCTAAGCCTGTCAAAAGGAGAGAAACTGTAAGAGGGAAGTTTGGCCTTCGCCCATTGAAGGAAGGCACCTAGTTGACGTCGGCAACCTCATCGGTGGAGGAAGCCAAAAGTGGAGTAGGTCAAGGCTGACCGAACCACTCTAAATCTCTGGTTTGCGTTTACTTTCGAGCACTTTATCATTACTGCAAACCTCCCTCATCACTACTGCTCTCTGTGCTTTCACGAACAAGTTCTAAGTGCTGTTCTTCCAAATCTGCATTCAGACGTAAACTCGTATTTTCATACATTACAGTTTACGTTTACGTTTGATTCTGCAGAACTGTTTTCTGTGTTTCTACGAACGAGCTTCCTTGCAGTTTATGCTTACATTTTAATCCTATTGATAACTGCAATCTGTCCTCTACGATTTTACGAACGAGTTTCAACGTTTAGACGTAAAACAGCATTCAGACGTAAATCGGCTTTCTTCGCTCAATCATCAGATTTCAGTTCACGTTTACGTCTTAGTTTCAACTGCATACTGCCTTCTGCGAGTATACAAACGAGTTTCAAAGTTTAGACGTAAATCTGCGTCTAACTGCGTTTAGACGTAAATCTGCGTTTAGACGTAAAACTGCGTTTAGACGTAAAACTGCGTTTAGACGTAAAACTACATTTAGACGTAAATCTGCGTTTAGACGTAAAGCTACGTTTAGACGTAAAACTGCGTTTAGACGTAAATTTGCGTTTAGACGTAAATCTGAGTTTAGACGCAAAACTGCGCTTAGACGCAAAACTGCGCTTAGACGCAATCTGCGCTTAGACGCAAAACTGCGCTTAGACGCAATCTGCGCTTAGACGCAAACTGCACTTAGATACAAACTGAGAATTTGCTTTTGCATCATAATAGTTTTTGAACGAACGCAGCTTTTGGTTTTTTAATTTAATATAAGATTTCCGCTGCACTAATTCACCCCCCCCCCCCTCTTAGTGCTCTCGATCCTAACAAGGTCCAGCTTTGTGAAGATTTGTGCTCCCTTTCATCTAGCAATTCATCTGCTATTAGAATAAGGTATTTGTCCTTGATGGTTATGCCATTGAGAGCTCGGTAATCAACGCATATTCGCCATGTTCCGTCCTTCTTGCATATGAGGAGCACCGATGAAGAGTAGGGGCTGCAACATGGCCGAATAACTCATGTTTTTAGCATCTGTTTTACAATCCTTTCTATTTCATCCTTCTGGAGATGTGGATACTAATATGGTTGAGCTTTCATTGGAGATTTGCCTGGAAGAATCGTTATACAATGATCATGCCGAGGGGTAATAGGTAGGTTGTGCGGTTCGTCAAATATATCTGAAAATTCAGCAAGCAAAGGAAGTAAATTTGGATCTTCAAATTTTGTTGGCTCTCCCTTAGTTTGCTTCTCAAGTTGTACCAAAAAGCCGCTGCATTCTTTATGAAAAACCTTCTCCATTTGTTGTATGCAAATCGTTGTTATGTCGCCCCCATGTTTCCCGTGCAATGTCACCTGTTTCTCCTTACTGTAAAATTTCATAATTAGTTTCATAAAATTCCAGAAAACATCACCTAATGTCATCAACCATTTAATTCTAAGCATGGCCTCATGATTGTTAAGAGGGAGAAAGAAGAAATCTGCAATTATCTCTTGGTCCTGCAGCAATAGTTTCTCCTGCGGGCGCCTACGATCACAATTCAAAATCCATCCATCGGCGACCTTAACGTCAAACTTGCTGCAATTCTCGATAGGTAAAGCCATCTGGACAGCAACCTTACTGTTTAGAAAGTTATTAGTACTGCCCATGTCGATGAGAACAGTGATCGGTTGTTGTTTGAGAATGCCTCCAACTTTCATCGTTTGCGGGTTTGAGTAGCCATCTAGTGCATGTACCATAACTTCAGTCGGTTGTGGCTCTTCTTCTGCATATTCTTCATGTTCAAGGCTCTCTTATAGATATTTAATGACCTCTTCTTCTATTGGTTCAATCATAAGAAGTCTACCTTTACTACAGCGATGCTCACGGCTCCACGACTCGTCGCAATGCCAACATAACCCCTTCGCATATCGCTCCCGAAGCTCTTCTCTTGTTAACCTCTTTGGTGTAGGGACTTGGTCGACAGTAGGGGGGGCTAAGAGCTTCAATATTACTGGTTGAGTAGCGACCCTAGTCCTCCGAGTTTCATGGTTCAATTGCTCATCTTGATGTCGTGCGAAAGAGATGGCTGCCATAAGCGTATACGGTTGTCGCGCTTTAACTTCTCCCCAGATCTCCGACTTCAAGCCCTCAATGAAGGTCCTCAATAGCTATTTTTTAGACCAATCATGAGTTTGATTAGATAACCTTTCAAACCTGGTTTGGTACTCTTGAATGGTAGAGGTTTGTCTGATCTTTGCTAGTTGTCCGTTAATATTCTCGTAATCGGTTAGTCTGAATCGGATCAGCAGTCCTTCTTTAAATTGTCGCCATGAAAGGACTCCATAAGTATGTTCAAACCAGTCAAACCACTGTATAACATCCCTTTCAAGATGTATAGCTGCAATTTTCACCATAGATGCATCCGCGGTTTTATGGTACCGAAAATATCGCTCCGCGCGCGAGATCCAACCAATCGGGTCTCCTTCTTCCCATCTAGGAAAGTTCACTCTCATGCATGGATAGTTGGGGTTGGTCATAGAGCTTCCCCTCTCTTGGAAGTCATATCTTCGGGCTTGGTGCGATTGGGCAAAGCTCTCTCCTTAATGTGATTTCTTCAGGCTTAATGGTCGGCCCAATCTGAGTTCGGTAAAGAGCGTCCGAATCTTATCCTCCATTCGCACCTCGAAGGCTTCAAATTTAGCATTGATTACTTCCTCAGATGCCATAGTATATGCCGCCAAATCTGTGATGTTAAGATCTCTCTTTTGTTGTCGGGTTAAAGGCATGTATTGGTTGAGAGAGGTGATGGTCGAAAGGGTTGGTGGATTGGTGGATGTAGGCTACGGTTTAGGATTGTTTTGTGGCTATTTTTTGTGTAGTTTGAGGGTGTGGTTTGGTGGAGTTTTAGGGCTGTGGATGAATGTTTTGGATTTGTGATAGATGGTAGCAAAGGTTTGATAGAAATCAGTGGAAGTTGCAACAAGTATATGCTGTCTTGTAAAAGTAGAATTGTCATCGAAGAAACAACGGTCTCTCGACGTAATTTCCACCAAAAACTTGAGAGAATTGAGGAGGGACTTGATAGCAAAATCACAATTTATATGACAGCAAGGATACCTAATTTAATCAAGAAAATTTTGGCAGTATAACAGCAAGGAAATTGGTGCAAGTTGCGATTGCAGAATTCTCATCGAAAAAATTTTAGCGGGTTACGACGAAAATTTGAAGCAACATAAAATCATTTTTAGAGATGAATTTTTTAATAGATCAATCTTAGATGGAAGCCAATATGATCTATGAAGTGTATAAGAAATTTCATTCAAAAAAGATTGTAAATAGATGGGTTAAGGCAACAATATGCGGCTGAAATTTTCTACAGCACAGATTTTTAGGTATAGCAGATTGGACATAAAAGATCAGTGGTTTATATTGAGAATTTTTTGATGAAACCAAAGGAAAATGCACTTTTAGGAAGTGTCAAAGCTATCATAAAAATTTTGTAGAGATTTGGATAGAAACAATGTAATATCAAGATAAAAAAATAGTGCTATGCGGTTGAAATTTTACAGTGCAGATTGTCAAGTATAGCAGATTAGATGTAAAATATCAATGGTTTATATTGAGAATTTTTGACAAAACCAAAGGAAAATCTGCTATTAGGAAGTGTCAAAGAAGTTATAAAAATTTCGTAGAGATTTGGATAGAAAAAACACAGTAGCAAGATCCAACAGACGATGCTATACGGTTGGAATTCTGTAATGTATCTTTCGTTGTAGAAATGAAAACTTTATGACGAAAAGTTTATGCAGCAATATAGGAATAATTTTTTTATGATTTTCAAATAAGGATAACTAAATTGCAACAGTAGTAAGGTAGAAAACCAGAACCTGTTGCAATTCATGGGGAGATCAAAGGATGATCCGTGGTGGTGGAGATGACGATCTTTTAAGCAATTGTGGGAATTGCTTTGGATGATTGTGGAGGGTTGATAGATGGCTGTGGAAGGGCAGCGAGACGCCAAGAACGCTGCTCTGATACCAGGTGTTAGAACCCTTGTAGATTCTAAACTTGGGGTTGATCTTTTTAGGGGATCGGCCTCCTTGGAACTCTATAAGGGTTCCTCCCTCCAAGTTGCTGCTCAAAGGCTGCAGAAAAGATTCATCTATTGCTTAAGAAAAGAGAAGGAATACATGACTATTTATAGGGCTTCTAAACCCTAACTCCTAATAGGACTCCTACTTAAGACTCTTACTTCTAACCAACTCCTAATAGGACTCATACTCAAGACTCCTATTCCCTTACAACTCCTAATTCTTCTCTAAGAAAAAACCTCCTACATGAATGCCCCTCTCAAATTAGGACTCTCCTAGCTAGAGTCCTAACAGTTTTACATGAATGTCCCTCTCAATTAGGACTCTCCAAGCTAGAGTCCTAACACCGAACCACTATAAAAATCTGGTTTGCGTTTCTCTTGTGCAATTTACTTTACTGCAAACCACTTTACTTGTTTTACATCCACTATGCTCTTCCGTATGCTTTCAAAGTTAATACCTTTACAAAATGATTTTTCATCAGAAACGGATTTAATCACAACGAATTTTTTAACCGATGTAATTTTTACCGCTGCACTAATTCACACCCCCCCCTCTTAGTGCCAACTCTTTTCCTAACAATTGGTATTAGAGCCTCATTTTTTATATTTGGTTTAACAACCAAATAGAAATGGCTCTTTTCGGCTTTCAAGAGGATCACTTTCTCATTCGTCCTCCCTTGTTCAATGGGACGGACTACACATATTAGAAATCTCAAATGAGAGTTTTCTTGCTTTCGTTGGATTTGAATTTATGGAATATTGTCGAAAGCGATTTTTGAAGGTCTTCTCTTCTAACGAACCATTGGAATGATTTGGCGAAGAAGACTTTTTCCTTAAATGTTAGATCTATGAACGCTCTATTTTGTGCTTTGGATAAAACTGAATTTAATCGAGTTTCTATCTGTGAAACGGCTTTCAAAATATGGCACACTCTCGAAATCACACACAAAGGCATGAGTAACGTAAAAGATTCTAAGGTCAATCTTTTAATGCATAATTTTGGACTTTTTTGAATCAAGCTAAGTGAAACCGCTATTGACATGTACACCTGTTTTACGGATTTCATCAATGGTTTAAAAGCACTTAGTAGAAGTTTTTCGGATTTTGGACTTATAAACAAAATTTTACGTTCTCTTAATAAGAGTTGGGATTCAAAAGTAACGGCTATTCAAGAATCAAAAAACTTGAATTATTTACCAATTGAAGAACTTATAGGGTCTTTGAAGACCTATGAAATGACGTGCAATGCACGTGAAGAACTTGAGAACCACCTTCCAAAGAATAGAAAGGATTTCGGACTTAGAACAATCGAAGACCACTTGAGCATAAGCTCAAGTGATGGTGAACTTGAACTCCTCAATATGAAATTTAAAAAGTTCATGAAATAAAAATTTAAGAACAAAAATAAACTTAAAAAAACACAACTACTTGCTATGAACGCAAGAAGAAGGAAACAATTTTGGACGAAATGAGCTCATCCGAAGATGAAGGACAATCCAACAAAGGCGAGGTGACAAACTACGCCTTAACAGTTTTCGACAATAAGGTAAACAACTCAAACGAAACTCCTTTAATTTATTTCAAAATTACATGATGCTTTTTATAAGTTATTTTTAATTTAGTTTAGAAAAATTATATAATTTTTTTTTGCATGAAAATGTTCAAAGTTTTAGGATCATACTTATCTTTCTAGTAATTTTGAAAATGATAATAAAAATTATATGTTTTATGAAAATATAACAAAATGTTAGAATTAAATGTAGTGATTAATTTCTTGTATGGTATAAACAATTATGTGTATTGTGATGATTTTGTATTGCTTTTTGAGTTTTGTTGGATGGTTTTCATATGAAAAAATTGAGCATACTTATATAAAATCAATCACATAAAATGAAACACATAAAAAGAAAAATCAAATGATAAATCAAATCTTTTGTCTAAAGAAACAATAATGTGTATCATATTGATTTCCGTATTGATTTCAGACTTTGATTGAAAACGCTCAATGAAATCGTGTTTGTTGTTTTTAATAAAAGTTTTGGTACAATGCTTGATGAATTTATTCTATGCATGAGATTTTGAAGTTATACATGATAGCTTTTGTATGGAAGGGTTGATGATTTTTGTGATGAATCTTGTCCTTGGTTTTTGATTTTAAACATGATGCACGGTTTTGATATAAGAACAAATATTTGACCATGCTAATATAAAATCAATCATACAAATTGAAACTAAAGAAGATTAGATATCTTTAAGAATCATTCAACATTATGTTCAATGAAGTCGTACTTAATGTCTTAATGAAAATGTTAAGAGATTTGATATCATGCTTAATGAGTTTATAGTTTGAAATTGTGCATGTTTTAATTTGAAACTATAATGATGCACAAACATATTGAAATAATAATGATACTTTATCTTTGTCATAATTTGAAAATTGATGTCAAGGAAAATGATTTGCATCATTGTATTGTTATTCTTCTCTTTTTGCCAATGACAAAGGGGGAGAAAGAATTTCTAGCAGACACATCATGAAAAGAGGCAAACTTGTTAGCTTGCACAAGTCAAGAAGATATAAAAACATGTTAGCTTACTCATCTCAAAAGAGAAGCAAAGATTACTAACTTGTATATTTCAAAAAGAAAAAGTTGCCTTCTTGAACATCTTAAATATTGCTAGCTTACATGATGTAAAACTCAAAATTTTTACTAGCTTGCAATGATGATAAAACTTGAGATTTATTAAGTAATGATTTAAACTTAGAGGTCTAAAAACACTTGCTAGATGCACTTCTCCTTTTTGTTGATGACAAACGGGGAGAAGTATAATGTTATGCATAAGATTATGATAACATGTTGCTTGGATTTTTGAATCCAAGAGTCTCTATCAATATGGCATATTAATAGGGGCAGTTTGTTTAAACTTCGGGAGTTTATTTAAACTCTTTCATCAATTGGTTGTCATCATCAAAAAGGGAGAGATTGTTGAATCTCATATTTTGATGATGAAACAAATTGATAAGTGTTTATATATTGATCTGCATTTTGAGTAACGCAGGATGCTTCGATCAGGATGAGATAATTAAAGCAGGAAGAATCATATTTGACCAGTGGAACATGTCAGAAAATTGAACATTTAGCCGGAGGATTAGATGACGTATCGACAGAAGGCTTCGGGCCATGGATTTGGGCATCGGGCTAAGAAGAGCGAAAATTGCACCAAGGATATCGGAGTTGCGGAGGTCAACTGGCCGATTGGGCAATAGGCTGCAAGAGAGGACGATACGTCAAAAAATCGGATGAAGCGTCGATGGACCAATGACATGCCGGACAATATGATTTATGCTTAATAATAATTGTCTAGATCGAAGTTTATTTTTACTTTTGCAAGATTAACTATGATAGTAAGGCATAAAGCAAAATGAAGTCCCGGAGTCAAGAACGAGATTCCGTTGGGAGTTCGAGAGTTCATCGGAAGTCCGGACATTCGTCGGAAGTTCTATCGGAATTGACCGAGAAGTCCTGGAGCTTACCAAAGAAGCTCAATGGAACTCACCAAGAAGATCATCATGAAGTCCAACAGCTTGCCGGGAGTCCGCTAGAACATTGCCGAGAGATCGTCGGAAGTTCGCCGGAAGATCGCCGGAAACTCGTTGGAAGAAACCTAGACATACGAACTTTGTTTAGCTTAGTAAATGTCTTAAAATTCATAGTTAGCACATACTATGGATTAGAATTGGGCCAACCCAATTAGGGGATAGTTGGGCCAAGTTTAGGCTGTGTTGGGCCAAGAGAAAGGCCCAAACAATGATCAAACAAGTGAAACCATCGTGGCACAATCTCCGAGACCGTGTCAAGTGGTGGTACTGCCCAGAGTCAGTCTCCAAGATTGTCTAGGTGGTCGTACCACCAGTCTGGGAGGTGGTACCGCCAAGTGCAGGCGGTGGTACCGCCCATACCCTAAAATTTCGGGGGTTTGAATTTTGGGCACCAAATTTGAATTCATTTAGGGCCTATAAATACCCTAGCTATTCCTGCATGGATAAGCAAGAAATATTGAGAAAAACCCAATGATTCTAAAGTTGTAAACCTTAGAAAGTTGAGTTCCCTCCTCCCAAAGCTTAGAGAGAGTTCTAAGAGAGGTGTGAGAGGGATACCTTATAAAAGTGGGTTGTAAAAGGTTGTCTCCTAAACCTGTAAAAAGGAGAAGAGATGTGTAAAAGGATAGTAGTCTTTGCCCATTGAAAAAATATTGATAGCGGATGCCGGTGGCCTCGACGGAAGAGAAATCGGCAAAGCGGATGTAGGTCACGATGACCGAACCACTATAAAAATCTGGTTTGTGTTTCTCTTGTGCAATTTACTTTACTGCAAACCACTTTACTTGCTTTACATCCACTACACTCTTTCGTATGCTTTCAAAGTTAATACCTTTACGAAACGGTTTTTCATCGGAAATGGATTTAATCGCAATGAAGTTTTTAACCGACGTAATTTTTACCACTACACTAATTCACCCCCACCCCCCCTTAGTGCCAACTCTTTTCCTAACAGTAACTTATGTGCTAGGTACTTGAAAAGACTCGGTTTGTGGAGTGATGCTTGAGCTCGGTTCTCCAACCTCGCTCAGCTCTATCATGTTTCCACTATCTCCACCAAGAATGTGTTCCTTCTCAAGAAACACCGCTCTCTTAGCTAAAAAGATCTTTTGATCCTCGGGATAATAGAAATAATACCCATAAGTTTCCTTAGGATATTATCGGGGTTGTGTCTTTTAACGTGGGTAAGGTAGCCCCAAATTTTAATAACCTTAAAATCGGGTTTCTTCCCTTTCCATATCTCATATGGTGTAGACACTACTGACTTAGTTGGATCTCTATTCAGAAGGTAAGCTGCGGTCTCTAAGGCGTATCCCTAGAATGAGATGGGAAGCTCGACGAAGCTTATCATGGACCATACCATGTCTAACAATGTATGATTCCTCCTTTCATATACACCTTTAAGCTGATGTGTATAAGGAGATGTGTATAAGGAGGTGTCCATTGGGATAGAATCTTATGGTCCTTAAGGAATTGGGTGAACTCTATACTCAAGTACTCACCTCCTTGATCTGATCAAAGAGTCATGATACTCTTTCCAGTTTGATTCTCCACTTCATTCTTATACTCTCTGAATTTCTCAAAGGCCTCGAATTTGTACTTTATCAAGTACACATGTCCATGCCTTGAGAAATCATCAGTAAAAGTAACAAAATATGAGTAATCACCCATGACATGAGTTGACATGGGTCCACATATATCACTATGTATGAGTAACCACCTAGTGGCTCTCTCTCTAGTTCCACTAAATTGAGAGTTGGTCAATTTTTCACGAAGGCAAAGCTCGCAAGTTGCATATGACTCATAGTCGAATAGATCTAGATACACATCCTTTAGCTACTTTTGAATCATTCCCTTATAGATGTGACCTAGCATACAATGTCATAGGTATGCACCATTCACCTCATCTCGTTTTCTCTTAGACACACTTGCATTCATGATATATGGAGTAGTGTCTAGTATAAACAAATCATTATGCAATGTTCCTCTCGTGATGATCTCATCATCTAATATTATTGGACAATCATTGTTCTCAAAAATAAATTTATATCCACTAACTATTAAATATGAAATGAAAATAATATTTTTGATAATATAAGGAATAAAATAACATGCATCTAATGCAATAATAGCTCCACCAAGCAGATGTAATGTGACCTCGCCAACAGCTACTACAGCAACTTTTACTCCGTTGTCCATCTTTAGGTTCATCTTGCCTCTCACCAACCTCCTAGGTCATGCCAGATCCTATAACAAATTCTAAATGTGATAAGCACTACCGGTATACAATACCCATGTGTTATTATAAGAGTCTGACAAATGGAGACTGATTATGAATGTACCTGAAGATTCTCTAAACTTTTGTTTTACCCTCTCAGCAAGGTACTATTTACAGTTCCTCTTCCAATGCCCATATTTGCTATTGTAGAAGCATGGACCTTTGACCTTTGTTGGGTCTTTCTTAGCAACCTTTGCTTTACCTAGTTTTCCCTTGCCTTTGCCCTTCTTAGGGGACTTTTTGCATTCCTTTTCTTTCTGATCTCACTAGTATAGAGAACTAGCTTCTCTTTTTTTATAGTGCTCTCTGCCTCCCCCAACATATTGAGGAGCTCAAGAAGAGTCACCTCAAGCTTGTTCATATTAAAATTCATTATGAACTATGAAAAGGAATATGGTAGGGACTGAAGCACAAGATCTACACACAAGTTTTCCTCTAAGACCATTTCTAGACCTGTAAGTTTCTCTATCCACTCAATCATCTTTAGGACATGGTTCTGAACCGGTGTCCCCTTAGTCATCCTATCGCGGAAGAGACTCTTGGATATCTCATATCGTTGTGTCCTTCCCTATTCCGTAAATAATTTACGAACATGTAGGAGAATGAATCTGACATCCATCTTTTCATGCTATCTTTGTAACTTAGGAGTCATAGAGCCTAACATGTAATACTGAGCAAGAGTGGAGTCATCTATGTACTTCACGTAGCGAGCGATCTCATCCTCGCTTGCCCCTTCCTCAGGTGTAGGCATCACTATGTCAAGGGCGTACATGATTTTCTCCATCGTGAGAACAATTCTCAAGTTACGGAGCCAATCCGTATAATTTAGACTAGTGAGGTGGTTGACATTTGGACTAGTGAGCCAATCCCTTACATCAAGTATACCACGTAAGGGATTTGAAAGCGACATTTTCTGAAAATAAAGATGCAACAGAAATAAATAATATGCAAATTTCGTAGAAAAATAAATAAGATATGGACTTTTATTTTAATCTACTCCTACGTGACACCCTCAACACGTGAAACGAAAGTCTCCAGCAAACTTCTAGTGGGGATCGGGATCCAATCAGCGTCTTAGTATAACCTCGAGGGACTTGACCAATCATACTAAGCCCAAATGATAGGCAACTCTTGCCGATCACAATTCTTTATGATTTCCATCCTGTTCGGCCTTTAAACCACCATGGTCTCAAGGGACTCGACTAACCATGATGTTCGGTTAAGTCAATACCATTATTACAAGATGAGTCTGATTCGATGATATACCCTCGAGGTACTCGACCAAGCATATCATGTCCTCATATCACCGGTGACATCTCTATGTCGTAGGCAAGATAGTGAATCACAATATAGGTGAGCCTCGAGGGACTCGACCAACTCAACCTACATCGAGAATCGGTCCCTACCTATAACGATGGAAGGCTACGTAGGTCAATCTAATTGTCTCACATTTACCGACTTAATATTATTGAGAGAGGGGATTTTGATTTGGGCTTTTAATATGACATATCACACATATACATATTTAATATATATCTATATCGCTTGAAAATATATATACATATCTAGAAGGTATACAAGCAATCACACATCACATTAGCAATCACACTAGATAATCATAGACCACAACTAGTGGGCCTAATCACTCACATCAAGATCTATGTGTGCAGCGATGCATCTCCATGCCCTATGATCGTCCATCCCGTTCTTATCGGTTCCGTGCATCGCGATCATCCGTCTCAGCCTCGTCGGTCCCGCTATCACTTCCACACTCCCATTACGCCTCCTCATGTGATTACAACTTAATCATAGACACACAAGCCCGACAATAAACGAGAAATAAAATGGAGGCTCGTAGGCCTCAATAATAATAATCATAAATACACACACATCACATGGTCAATGATTATTCATCCACATTATACATCACATATAAATATCATTATGTAGGACTACTAGATAATATTAATAATAATTAATTAAAATTTTTAATTAATTAATATTTTTTAAAATTAGGGACATGTAGGGAATTTTTGAATTATGAGGGCTATTTTCATAATTTGGATAAAAAAATAGAACTCATAATTTCTAAAATTTTGAGGGGCAAAATTATCTTTTGCCCAAAAACCTAATTCCCTCCCTTGCCTTTGCTTATTGTGGTTGCCGCCACCCCGCCGTCGGGCGTTGTGCCTACAAGCGCCGCCACTGTAGGCGGCGATCGCCCCTACGGGTGGCATTGCCCCCACGGGCACTGTGCCTGAGGGTGCAATGCCCACAAGCATCGCGCCTACGGGCACTATGCTGCCATTGTTGGTAGGCCCACGAGCGACGCCGCCCTTACGGGTGCTATGCCCGTCGGTTACGTTTGTGGGCGCGGCTATTATGAGCGTTGTGCCCACAGGCAACGCCCGCGGGTGGGGCACCCGTGGGTGGCCAACGGGGCTGGCCGCAAGCCTTACTACAAACACGTCGTCGGCTTGCTGTTGTAGGCGTAGAGAATAGTTGCTATGCTGCCCTTGCGTCGGTGATGTGCCGCCTACCTGCGCTCACCGCCCTTACGGTTGTCACTGCGGGTGGCTACACATACGACAATAGTTGCTGCCCTTCCTTGCTATTGTGTCAAAAATTTTGATGTTAAAAGCTTCTCTAAAACACAACACACGCAATTTAAAAATAATCTATCACACGAATAACCTAGCTCTAATACCACTGAAGGGAAATCTCGGGGTGACATCACATGCGTAATGAAAGAATAGAAAATAAAATTCTCAAATTTCCCAAAGATGTGTTCATCATCGTGCGAAGATTGGTGCATAAAATCCACAAAACTAAAAACCACACACGAGATAGTTGTGTTACCTAGGGAGATCGTATATTCCTGAATCACTGTAGATCTATAGGAGAGGATGAAGAAGATCAATTGTCCTCCTCTCTAATGGTGATCCACACAGCAAGGCTGCGATAACACTCCTCAAATATCCAAGCCTGCTATCTAAGGAGGAGAAAGGGAGAGGAGAATAGGAGGTGGCAACCAAGAAAACCTCTAGCCTATGGGTGTTTGGTTCCCTCTAATTTATAGAAGCCCCATATTAACTAACACTAATGAATCCTGCCCTATTGGGGATTAGATCTCCATCTAACTACTCAAGCCTCTTAGATTAGTAGATCTTTATCCAATAATCTCTCATTGGCTCTTATTGGAGCTCATCCATAGGATCTAATAATTCAGGAGATTATCGGATATCCAATAAGATAGGGGGTCCAACAGTTCTTACATCAAAACCTCTACTCGTCGCAACGCGTACCATATGCGTGTGACCCTTTAGGCCCAATATTGAGTTGGTCGTGAGTCATACTTGTCATAACTCCTTTTGGCTTAGTGAATTATTATCTCCATAATAATTTACTTGACTCACCAACTACGGAAGTACTAGGCCACTACGCAGTAGTCCTAAGACGATACAAGTGAATCCAATCATTTAAATCGATATGTCCTCAGTTACCATATATCTATAGTCCCTCATCCATCTAATACCATAGAAACCGTATACCAAGCATGGTACTTGCTAGTCATAGGTGCCCAACAAGACAATCACGTGAGTGATGGCACGTGTGACTTGACATGGAATCTTTTTGCTTATTATATTTTGTCATTTATCACTTTATATTAACTATTGCATATATACATGTATATATTGTGATGTCCTTGGATCTGTGCAATGGGAATTGGATCGTGATGAGATCACGATAATGAGATTAATGCACCTTTAAACACAGATCCTAAATAATCCTAGTCATAGGTCATTCAAGAGGGACATCATGATAACCGGATAAACTAGTGTGCTGTATACCCATCCATATGATGGATGCAGCTGGTCTCATAGCTGCTCGTGTGGGGACACTAGGGATATAGTACAGGTGCTCATTGGAGAATGAATTCACTGATTGATCTGCTTACGGAACACTAGGGATATAGTACTAGTGTGGGGACACTAGGGATATAGTACTAGCGGTGTATCTAGTCCTTAGACTTGAGACACCAAGGATGTCCTGTATGAGTAATCCACTCTTTGATACCAAACTTATAGGTTTGGATGTCCCAGATCTAGTACAGCTGGTCATTGGGAGTGGCAGTCGACCTTACGAGGGCTATTGAGTGTCGATAGAGGATCATCCACTCTTGACATCATGAGAGAAATATCCCATGTGTTCTTGCTCAAACAAATCCCTGGCTAGGGTCATTCAAATTGAGAGAAAAAGAGTTCTCTAGGAGAATCCGATTAGAACGAGACTCGGGAAGAAACCGTATGGGTCTGACAACACCATACCCGGTATACGGTAACTGAGGATAGACAGGTCCAATGGATTGGATTCCCCTGTATCGTTTGGGGACTACGGCATAGTTGCCTAGTACATCCGTAGTCGATGAGTCGAGTGAATTATTATAGAGATAATAATTTACTAATTTAGAAGGAGTTCTAATAAGTATAACTCATCACCAGCTCGATATTGGGCCTAGAGAGTCATACACATATGATAGGCATTGCGATGAGTAGAGGTTCGGATATGAGATATCCGCTAGAGCCCCTATCTTATTGGATATCTAATAAGCCCCTGAATTATTTGATTCCATGGACGAGATCTAATACGAGCCCATGAGAGATTATTGGATAGAGATCCACTAATCTAAAAGGCTTGGGTAATTGGATGCAGATCCAATACCCACTAGGGGAGGATCCATTAGGGTTTGACAATGGACCTCTATAAATAGGAGGGATTTAGTGGTTCATAAGCTAGAGCCTTTTGCTTGCCTCTCCTATTCTCCTCCCCCTCTCCACCTTAGAGCAGGCCTGAGAGGAGGACGCTTGACCTCCTTCACCCTCTCCTAGAGATCTGCAAGGAAATAGAGATATACGATCTCCCTAGGTAACACAATCTATTCTATACGCAGTTTGTTTTGCGGATTTTTTCGCACCAATCTTCGCACTACATCGAACATATTTTTGGGAAATTAGGGATTTTATTTTTTCTTGTTCTTCCGCTGCGCATATGATGTCACCCCCAAGATTTTCCAATAGTACTATCAAGCCCATATAGTTTTTACTCAAGTTTTGCACTAATCGGATTCTCTTGAAGAACTCTTTCTCTCTAAATCCGAATGGCCCTAACTAGGGATTTGTCAAAGCAAGAACACATGAGATATTCCTCTCATGACACCAAGAGCGGATGATCCTATATCGACACTCAATAGCCCTCGTAAGATTGGCTACCACTCCCGACGACCGATTGTGCTAAATTTGGAACCTCTAGACATATAAGTCTGGTATCAAAGAGTGGAGTTCTCATACAGGACATCCTTGGTATCTCAAGTCTAAGGACCAGATACACCACTAGGACGACGAAATTGTTGTCTGACAATAAGGCATCATCAACCATCTAGCATTCCATGAGCGGATCAATCAGTGAACTCATTCTCCAATGAGCACCTGCATTGTATCCCTAGTGTTCCCACACGAGCAGCTATGAGACTAGCTGCATCCATCATATAGACGGATATATAGCACACTAATCTGTCCGATTATCTCGATGTTCCCCTCGAGTAATCTATAATCGGGATTATTTAAGATCTGTGTTTAAAGGCGAATCGGTCTCATTATCGTGATTTCATCACGATCTGATTCTCATTGCATAGATCCATTGGACATCAAAATATATTTATGTAACAAGCAATATAAAGTGATAAAATATCAAATAATAATAATAAACAAAAAGATTGCATGTCAAATCACACGTATCATCACTCACGTGATTGGCTTGCAGGGCACCTATGACTAACACTAGTCACCATTTAAAAAAATATTTTATAAAATCTTAAATCTTTAAAAATTTAAAGTATTTGATTATTTATGTTATCCTTAGCTACACCCCTACGCTTCACATAAATTAATACAAAGATCCAAGTTTTGCATCTTCATATAGTACTCTCTTGAATATAATACTTTCCGGTACTATGATCCTCAAACTTAAAAAGTCTTTACATCATGTCATATTATTTTTGTCGAGTTTATTTTTCCTTTCCAAAACCATGGGGATTTAGCAATGCGAGCCACTCCAACAACTATGCATTATTGGATTCATATGAGTACACCTCGAACTCTCTTAAACACACCTCTCACCATGTCAATCAATAGTCTTCCTTAAGACATATACTCCCTTATCACTCCAGTTCAATAACACCTCACCTTCTTTGCAACTTCTTTACCTACTTCTCATACTCGATTAAACAGTACCTTTGGCACCACAAATGATGTCTTTGTCCTCTCCTCAACCAAGTGACACTGAAGTGCATCAACCTGATCAAGTATATATCAATAATTTTATACCAATTCTCGTACCTCCAACACAGCCCAATAATACCATTATGCTTGAATATCACATGACAACACACTTCAAAAATGATATCTTCAAACCACATCAAATCCTGACCTCCGTACTACCACAAGCTCTCAACTTGAAACTATTGAACTCACAATCATCACCCAAACCCAAAAATCTTCACATTAGCACAAAGTCATATATGAAAAATACGATGCCCTACTCCATAATATCACATGGACCCTTGTACCATTTTATCACATATAAAATATCATCGAATATAAGTTGATCTTTCAAATTAAGCGAAACTAAAATGGATCCATTACCAGATACAAAGTACGTTTAGTGGCCAAAGGATTTCATCAATAATCAGGTGTTGACTTCACTGAAACATTCAGTGTAGTTGTTAAACCGATAATAATTCGTCTCATCATAAGTTTGACTGTCACTCAAGGTTGGCACATACGTTAACTGGATGTTAGTAATATTTTTTTAAAGGGACCTTATCTAGTTAAATCTTTATGTAGTAATCTCCCGACTTCATTCATCTTTAATATCTAAGCCATATTTACAAAAAAAGCTATTTATAGACTTTACCAAGCTCCAAGAGCATAGTATATCAAACTTGGCTTGTTTTTAGCGTCAATTTACTTTGTCAACTCTAAGTCTAACATCTCATTATTTTTATGATAACAAAAAAGAAGTACCATATATCTATTGGTGTACGTGGATGACATTATCATTATAGATAATAATCACATAAAAATTAAGTAAATCCTTAAGAAATTAGCATATCAATTCTCCATCAAAGATCTAGAAACCTTAAATTATTTTCTGGGAGTAGAAACAACATTCACATCTTCTAATCTTTTCCTATCTTAAAAGAAGTATATTTAAGATTTATTATCAAAGACGAATGTACAGAATGCCAAAGAAGTCGTCAATCAACTCTCCACTACTAAATCACTCAAATTATATGATGGCAACCTTACTATGGATCTCACATAATATCGACAAGTACTTGGCTCCTTATTGTACTTATTTCTTACACGTCCAAACATCTTATTTACAATCAATAAATTATCATAATTTATGTATCAGCCCTCTATTATGCATTGATTTATAATAAATCGAGTCCTACGATATCTAAAAGGAACTCTCAATCATGAATTTTTTTCTTCGTAAATGCTCATCTCTTTATCTCCGTGCCTTACTCAATGTTCATTAAGCAAACAATATTGGTGATAGAATGTTTATATCAACTTATATTATTTTCTTTGGAGTAAGTTCAATAAATTGGAGTTCTAAGAAATAAAAAATAATTATAAGATCCATCACTGAAGCTGAATACCGAGCTATTACCATCATCACTGTAGAACTCAATTAGATCACCAATCTATTACAGAAATGTAATATCACCTCCCAATCCACTCCTATAATATACTATGATAATGTCAATGTTATCTACCTATGCGCCAATTCAATGTTCCACTTACATACAAAATACATTACCATCGACTTCCACTTTATTAGAGATCAAATTATCAAAAAATTATCAGACACTGACACTGCACTTTGTTACTTGCTTGAGCACCGGAGTACAAGAAGTTCTTTATCCTTTCCCAGTCCTGTGGGCTCACATGCCAAACATCGTCCAGAACAAGCAGGTATCTCTTCCCACTCAACTTCTTTCTAAGTTCTTTCTGAAGATTGTCGATGATGACAAAATCACACTGAAAACCATCGATGGATTCGATGATGGTCTTCATAATCCTCATCATATCAAAATCCTGAGACATATAAACCCAGTCTAAGCTCAAAATGGTTCTTCACAGACTCATCATTCCGGACTAGTTGAGAGAGAGTCGTCTTCCCTATGCCAGGCATCCCAAAGATGGGAATCACTGTGATGCAACGGTCGGTCACCTCAGCCAATGGCAGCAACATTTTTTTTTTTTTTATCTTTTGCTCATCAATCTCACGACCGAGAACCAGAGGACTTAGCGAGGTGGTCTGATAACTCTGCTGCCTCAGGGGTGCACTGTGATGAGTCAATTCAGAAGAACAAACAAGTGGCATCACCTAAGATTCAGAGATGATGCAAACTTGCTGTCGCATTAGTAGATGAGCGACTTGCTTTTGTTTGCAATCGACAGTCTTCCTTGGTCTTTCTATTGAAAAGTATAAGGAAGCAACCTAGAATTTAAAGTCTTCCTTCGTCTTGTTCTGCTCAGCTGCATCATCATGTCAATTTCCAGGAGAGTTTCCCAGCAACTGACGATCGCTGTCTTTTTGGTGCCCACAGGTCTCATCTTTCTCTTATTCGTATTAATTATGATTGTCTGATAGCTACAATATTCTCGTATTTAAAACTCTTGACATTCAAGAAGATGCTCTGAGTCATTTCATAATTATGTTAGGGTTCTTGAAGAGTGTTGTTTTGAGATGAAAGCTATTCAAACTTTGGGACTCATCAAGATCAGACATCATGGTTGACTGACTTGAGGATATTGACAGATAACCTAACAGTTGAAGCTTTCTTGGTACGCTCTTATCCCATGTAATGTTTATTCGAAGTATAGATCCAACTGATGGATTGAAACATGTCTTTGATAACTCTCTGTGCACTCTTGTCACAACCCACAGGGCTGTGGCAGTTGGTTTTCTCACGAGGCACGGACACTGTCAGCACCATCGGAATTAATGTCAATTAACTTGTGGAGATCCATTGACCGGTGTCAACAGAAATAATTATTCCCATGTTGACAAACATTAGCCTTCAGAATGAAGATTGCAGTGCTACCAGATATGATATTGACCTTCCAACATGTTGACAAACCTCCGCAAAAATCCAACGGAGTCAACGATGAATTCCCAACAAAAGAAGAATCTGGATAGGTAATAATGTGATCGTTCTTCTGCATTTGAATGAAGGTGATGCCACTTGTGTGTTCGGTGTCCTATGCATAACATAAACCCCAAAAATTTACAGTCCACTGCAGCTTCCCTTACGAATGACAAAGAAAACAACTGTGTCATTGTCCATGTAAACAAATCATTCAAATCATTAACTTTGGGTTCCAGCACGTAAACCATTATAGCTTTACGAAAAGAAATGGCAATCAAGCTGATATCCAAGGTCCGAACACCTCACTTGTCTCCTGTTGTGACTCTGAGCACAACTTTACTCACCTGATTCATATGATCTAAACATTTGGTTCAACAATTATATCCAAGCCCCGGCCACAGTTTATCCAATCACTCTGATTTGATGCAATGTGCGTAGTACATCACTTTCAAACTGTAGAAATCTTTCTTCTAAATGTTCTGTTCAATATATTAGATAATATCAGCAATTTTGATATGCAGAACTTTTGTGGTTGCACTACTAAAAACACTCCAAAGTGCTGTCAAAATTCGAAGTTAACTCATCATACCTGGGAGAAACATAGCTCAGAAACATAGAAGTAGCAGATAGAACTATTGCTTTCAACATATAAAATCAATTTAAATCAACTAAAATTTAAATCAATTTTCTATGAAGTATCATATGTTGTAATGCAAAACAAATGTCTGCTCCACGTACATGATCATCCAGGACCAGATTCACCAACCAAAACATATCAAAATATACTACATGCCCATCCAACCCAAGAACCAAGGGTCAAACTTGAGAGAGCTGGAAAGGAGAGAAAATGCTAGATGGGAAGTGTTCACGACCACCGAGACAAACCCAATGGTGTCCAGAGATCTGCCACAACATTTTGATTGCAAGAAATAAAAATTACATCTATGTATATTGAAAGTTCTGAAGGAGACAAACATACGTCATGTCATTCTAATGGTCTGCTAATTTTTCAGCATTTTGCTTAGGTAAATATGTTTAAAATTCTAATAACCTGCCTACTTGGCATGTAATATAGGTTTTCTAGATAATCTTTTCTTTTTCCATGGACAGCTATTAGATATATTAAATCAAATGGTGTCATAACTTATCCAATTGAAGGAAAATATTTCCTTATACTTTTCCTTAGTGATCGGTGGGGCTTGCAATAGTGCAACATTGCACTTGCTCATTTACTCCATCATCAATTAAAGCTGAAAAAAACCAATTGACTAGCAACCAAATATGTCAGATACACATATTAATACGAGGAAGCAGAGACATTGTAATCCCTATTTCGTTTCCAATATGCAAATTAATCCTAAACCAATTCCTATGGTAACCATAGATTAGTTACCCCTTCATCGCCTATCATAACATAGCCAAACAAGTTATCCAGTTATCCCTATTTTTCACTTAGGGTGCTTTTGTTATCTCCACCAAATTACAATACTGTAATCTAGGCAAATGGACTCAAAACTCAATAGAAACCAATTCATATAAAAAATAAAGTTTCAAATAACTATATTTATTGACTTTGGAAAAAACCGCCAAATAGTGAAGCTTCAATATCAATTAATAATATTTTTCACTCAACTTATAGTGTTGTTTTGGAAAACACAATAAAACTATACAAAATCACAACAACTAGGAAATTTCACCAATCCAAAAAGAAGGGCACACTTTAGGAAATATAAAAAAAAAACAGCCTTTTCAAGAAAAGCCCCAAAGCAGGGGCTCTTTTTCGAGATTCATCCAATTAAAAATATGCTTTTCCTAAACTACATGAAATCCAAGACATTGTGATATTATCTTGTAACATTTTCAGTTTAAAAGAAAAGAGACCTAATTCATATACACCACTGCTAGCATCAGTTGGATTATGTAGAAACACAATAGATCAAACTGTATGTAGAGAGGTTTTATGTGACACAACCAATATAGAATATACTACATACATCTCTTCACAACATTGAGACTATTAATGAGGTCATCAATAATTCTGCATCCTACCTACTAGTATAGATGAGCTTCTATGTCCTAGCCATGAGATATCACCAGTTTCAGTCTGTGCAACTCAAGAATGTCAATATCCAGCTTTTCATGACACTGGCACAGGCTACATTTTTCCATATTATGTTGCACTCTCATGTCTTGATCCTGTTTCAGTCTGTGCAACTCAAGAATGTCAATATACTGGCTTTAGAAAAAAAATGCTTGCTCAGATCCAGCTTTCATGACACTGGCACAGGCTAAATATTTCCATACTACGTTGCACTCAAATCACCAGTTTCAGTCTGTGCAATTCAAGAATGTCAAAATACTGGCTTTAGGGAAAAAAAATGCTTGCTCAGATCCAGCTTTTCATGACACTGGCACCAGGCTAATTTTTTTCCATACTACATTGAACTCTCATGACTAGATCCTTAGTGCAGCTCCAAAATATCAGCTTTCAGAATTTAACTACTGGTAATGAAAAAAATGAATGTCCAACAAGACATCTACAAGAAACAAGAGTGGTGATAAATGTTTGTGCAATGCATCTGATATCACTGATAGAAAATTTGGAACTACAGTTACAGGGCTTGTCAAAACTACTAGTATGCACTGCTAACAGACATCAATATGCAACTATAGCGTCATAACAAATTCCTGAAGCTACAATTGTGTGATGCCCAGAGAAAACAATTTTTGACTCACAGCTCCATCCATGGAAGAATCAAAACATAACTTTAGTATGGAATGACTACATTAGACAACCA
This sequence comes from Musa acuminata AAA Group, assembly GCF_036884655.1. NCBI lineage: Eukaryota > Viridiplantae > Streptophyta > Magnoliopsida > Zingiberales > Musaceae > Musa > Musa acuminata. Next base: position 16,980,702 of record NC_088355.1, on the reverse strand, counting down.
AAGGTGACTACTTTTTTGTGTTTCATAAAGAATACATTGCCAATCCATTTACTCATTACTCAGCATCACATCAGACTACTCATTATTTTTTTGCATTCTTCACAGTAGTAGTAGTCATCAACATAAACAAATGATTTCAAATTTCATAATTGCCAACGACAACACCAGAATTTCCATTTTATTATAATTCTACACCATCTTTATGCATTTTTATCCTAAAGTTATACTTCATTAGGATGTTTAGAATATTGGATTCTTTGCGATTAGATATGTTTGCAAGAAACAAATACAAACAAAAAACTATTATAGGCAACAATCACAGATGCAAGTAACAAAATGTTCCAACATACAAATGTTACTTGGGAAAGATGGATACGTGAAGAAGGTGGCAACACATGAGATAATGCATAGAATATCTTACAAACCAATTTGCTAAAGCAACAAAGAGCATTTCAAATAGCAAATACACTAATAGCATATGAGAGTTTAGTAGCATGTACATGTGCCGCAAGTAGCACACAAGCAACTAAATGCTAGCAAATGAACTATTTACAACAAATTAACTTCCGAACAATCAATCAGTGGATCCTGTCTCACTACATAAACAAACCTATGATTGATGCGAAATGCACAATTTTGCATAATGAAAAGTCACCACCTGCTGTCCAGTCCATTAGGACTCAAATGAATTAGAATAGTGCTAAATATGAGAACATTCTTGAACTAAATAAACCAAAGAAAAAATATATATAATATATAGATTTTTCCTCAAAGAATTTATCTCGACTTTCCATGCAATTGAGGCCTAACCTCGTACAGGAAAAATGCAAATACATCTAAGGATGAAATCTTAAATAACATTAAATATTTATCAAATATGTCATGGCTGAAATGTAGAAGCAATTATAAGACTACAGAAATTGGAAAAATGTCTATCAAACATTGACAAGCAAAGAGTTCAAATATAATAAATATGATAAAAATGCACAATACATCAATCAAAACTGTTACTTATAGAAACTGGAAAATGTTTATCAAACATTAAAATTTGAAGTTAAGAAATAATTGACACAATAATATAAAATGCACAACATATCAACAAAATGAAAGTGGCACATATATAATATAACATTGATGGATGAACGATTTACGGAGCGTGTAAGCAGGGAATAAGTAACAGGAAGCTCTGAGAAATGGAGCTACCAGTGTCGCAAGACCTGCTCTTCCCTTTTTGCCATCATAACGAGATGCCCAGCCACGACCATTGAACTGAGCATCAGATACCTAATGGCATTCAACATCACACAATCAATTCTAAGTTAAAAAAAAAAAGAAAGTTGGGAACAGATAGGTGTAATCTCAGCCGAAAGATGGTGATAATTTTGGTGAGTTAATCACAGGAAACTCAGCATCTCATTAAATCTTCGTCACCGACTGCATATCAAATTCTTCATTTCCTCTAAAATCACACGAAAAACAATATCTTTCCACAAAATCATATCGCTACTGCGTGGAGTAGGGAGATCAGATGGTAGTGCATGTGTTGTGATGATTCATCATCTGCCTTGCAGAGAAAAAAACAATGGATTTGGAATCATTAATTCTCCCATTCAAATTTAAATCGGAAAAAAAAGCAAAAATAAAAAGGATCTGAGACCAATGAAGAGAAGAAAGTGGGATTTTAAGGAAGAAATCAGATGATATGTCGATCACCATCGCCCATTCCAATAACGGAAGGATCGTAAGACTGGAGCGACATTATCGTATCTTCACGCTTCCAAACAATCAAATTCCTTCGCTCAAGATCGAAACGGAAGAGAAATCATCTGAGAAGAGCACGAGGTTTGGGGAGGGTTTGGACGAAGAAAGGAAGAAAGGAAGAGGCGGAATTTAAAGAGGGAGATTTAGGGTTTACGGGTTCTCAAACGGATGGTTCGAGCGGGTTCGGTTACGGATGTTGATCCGGATCCGATATGCGAAATGGAATTATGACAGTATATGAATATAAGATTTATAATTTGTAAAAATTTTATCAACATAAATTACAATCATGTCAAGGTTCGATCCATTAAGATATTAAGGAAGAGGCAGAATTCAAAGAGAGAGATTTAGGGTTTATGAGTTCTCAAACGGATGGGGATAAAGAGGAGCTGTTCGAGCAGGTTCGGTTACGAATGTTGATCCGGATCGATATGGCATTATGATAGTATATGAATATATGATTTATAATTTACTAATAAGATTACTTGATTGTCAAATTTTTATCCAATATAAATTACAATTATGTCAAGGTTCGATCCATTAGGATATTTTGAGAGAAATAGTTGTCAGACGTCTGAATCAATCAGACATAGTCTAAACCTGAGGGCATAGAAGTGTTTGAGATGACTCCGAAATAGCTTTAAGGTAGCAGCTATAAGGAGGAAATGTCGGACTCTCGAGGTGGTACGTACACTAAGATCGATGTTGAAGGAAGTTTCCTGACCCAATCCTTCTGAAGCTCAAGTTAGTCATCGAGGACGTACGAGTTTTTTTAGGAAAAGAGCCCCTAGCATAGTATCAAGGATTATCTTTTATACCACGCCTTGAAAGGGACAACTTGTAATTGCTTCAACGTTCCATTCTTGATGTTTTGTCCACGTGGGTAACAAGGGGGAGACAACCTTGAGCAGTTTGCCCTGGAGTTTTGTCCATGTGGGTAAACGAGTAAGGTGACCTAGATCTTTTTCCTTCCACGATAGCTTCTATCATTTATTCCCACTCCCCCTGAAGCATGATTCAAGGCTTTTGTCAGGGGGCCTAGAGTATGACATTTAATTCATCCAACAAGCTCATTGCCAACCTGCCCCTTTGCATCAGGACACACATTGGACGAGCAGATTTTTCTTGGTGTAGGTTAGGTTTCCTTGACTCAAACAATTCGAGGATATTTTCACATATACTTTCACCGTAGCGAATTTCCCCTAGCGTGGGTTGGGCTTTATGGACTCACAAGCCTCGAGAACATTTCTCCGTGCATCTCCGTCGGGGCAGATTTCTCTTGGTGCAAATCGAATTTTCTCGATTCACACACCTCAAGTATTTTTGCTATGTGTCTCCACCGTCACGGATTTCTTTTGACATGGGTTGGATTTTCCCGACTCATATGTCACGAGCACATTTCACCCTACGTCTTCGTTGTGTCAAATTTCTTAGTGTAGGTTAGGTTTTCTCAATGCACTTACCTCAGGTACATTTCGTCCTGCATCTTCTCTTTGGCGAATTTCTTAATGCCGGCTAAGTTTTTTTGACTCACATGCCTCAAGCATATTTCTCCCTATAGCTCCATCGTGATAGATTTCTCTTAGCACAAGTCAGGTTTTCCTAACTCACATACCTCGGGCATATTTCAGCCTATAACTCTATCATGGCAGATATCTCTTGGCACAGGTTAGATTTTCCTAACTCACACATCTTAGGCATATTTCTGTTAGGATCGAGTCGACACTAAGAGGGGGGGTGGGGGTGGGTGAATTAGTGCTTTCGTTAAAAACATCAGGTTTAAAACTTCGTACGATGAAAAATCATATCGAAGAGATGTTAATTTGAAAGCATACAAAAGCGTAGTGAATAAGTTAATAAAGCAGTTTGCAATGAAAGTAAAGAGCTTAAAGTAAATGCAAACCGAGTTTTATAGTACTTCGGTCATCGTGACCTACATCCACTCCCGATTCCTCTTCCGTTGAGGCCACCAGCATCTACTAATGGTCTTCCTTCAATAGGCAAAGACCAACTACCCTAACAACTCTATTCTTCTTTTGACAGGCTTAGGAGAGAACCTTTACACCCTCATTTACTCATCTCTTAAACAGAAATTAGTACTTAGACTAAAGGAGGGGAACACTCATGAGATTACAATAGAATTTTCCCTTATTTTTATTTTCAGTTCTTGTGTTATCTGTGTTGAGTCTCGGATTTTGATAATCAAACCAATTGAGAGTGTTTATGATTTAATTTAAATTTTGAATTGTTAGGATCGAGAGCACTAAGAGGGGGGGGGGGTGAATTAGTGCAGCGGAAATCTTACAGCGATTAAAAACCAAAAGCTGCGTTCGTTCAAAAACTATTATGATGCAAAAGCAAATTCTCAGTTTGTATCTAAGTGCAGTTTGCGTCTAAGCGCAGATTGCGTCTAAGCGCAGTTTTGCGTCTAAGCGCAGTTTACGTCTAAACTCAGATTTACGTCTAAACGCAGTTTTACGTCTAAACGCAGATTTACGTCTAAACGCAGATTTACGTCTAAACGCAGATTTACGTCTAAACGCAGTTTTACGTCTAAACGCAGATTTACGTCTAAACTCAGATTTACGTCTTAAACTTAGATTTACGTCTAAACGCAGATTTACGTCTAAACGCAGTTTTACGTCTAGACGCAGATTTACGTTTAAACTTTGAAACTTGTTTGTATACTCGCAGAAGGTAGTATGCAGTTGAAATCAAGACGTAAACGTGAACTGAAATCTGATGATTGAGCGAGGAAAGCCGATTTACGTCTGAATGCAGTTTTACGTCTAAATGTTGAAACTCGTTCGTAAAATCGTAGAGGACAGATTGCAGTTATCAATAGGATTAAAATGTAAGTGTAAACTGCAAAGAAGCTCGTTCGTAAAAGCACGGAAAACAGTTCTGCAGAATCAAACGTAAACGTAAACTGTAATGAATGAAAATACGAATTTACGTCTGAATGCAGATTCGGAAGAATAGCACTTAGAACTTGTTCGTGAAAGCGCAGAGAGCAGTAGTAATGAGGGAGGTTTGCAGTAATGATAAAGTGCTCGAAAATAAACGCAAACCAGAGATTTAGAGTGGTTCGGTCAGCCTTGACCTACTCCACTTTTGGCTTCCTCCACCGATGAGGTTGCCGACGTCAACTAGGTGTCTTCCTTCAATGGGCGAAGGCCAAACTGCCCTTTCACAATTTCTCTCCTTTTGACAGGCTCAGGAGACAACCTTTACAGACCTTTCTCTCCTCACTTTACAACTGAAAACTTGAAGAACAGAAGGAGGAGACTTAAAGGTTTTACAACACTTTTGAGCTCTTAGAATCACAGAAAAGATCAAGATTTCGGTGTAGGTCTGTATCTTTTCAGTGCTGAATGGGTGGGGTATTTATAGGCCCCAACCTAATTCAAAATTCGAGCTCAAAACGATCAAATCGATCAAATCCCAGAATTCTGGGATCAGGCGGTTGCACCTCTTGACTGGAGAGGTGGCACCGCCTGGCAGAGCTCGAAGACTGAGCTCAGGCGATTGCTCCTCTCTGCCTGAGCTCGAAGACTGAGCTCGATGGTTGCATCACCTGGCAGAGCTCGAAGACTGAGCTTGGTGGTTGCATCACCTGGCAGAGCTCGAAATCTGAGCTCGGTGGTTGCATCACCTGCCAGAGCTCGAAACTGAGCTCAGGCTGATGCACCTCTCTGCCAGAGCTCGAAGACTGAGCTCGGTGATTGCATCACCTGGCAGAGCTCGAGACTGAGCTCAGGCTGATGCACCTCTCTGCCAGAGCTCGAAGACTGAGCTCTGGGCGGTTGCACCTCTCGGCTGGGGCGGTTGCACCTCCCAGCCTCGCAGCCCTGGCGGTTGCACCTCCTGGCTGGGGCGGTTGCACCTCCCAACCTCGCAGGAAGACATAGCCTGGGCGGTGCTACCTCCAACCCTGGCGGTGGCACCTCTTCACTATTCCAGCTCACTTGGTTTGGCTCCAAACTTGGTCCAAACCAGTCCGAACTTGGGCCTAATTGGCCCCTACTTGGGTTATAGGATTAACACCTAATCCTAACCCTAATTAACGTGCTAACTATGAATTTAAAGACATTTTCTAAGCTATTACAAAGTCCGCAAGTCAAGACTTCTTCTAGCGAGCTTCCGGCAAACTTCCGGCGGTCTTCCGATGAACTCTCGGAAACCATTCTGCGGACTCCCGGCAAGCTCCTAGACTTCACGATTTGTTCTTAGCGAGTTCCAACGAGCTTCTTCGGCAAGCTCCGATCTTTCTCGGCGAGCTCCGCGAACTCCCAACGAATCTTCGGACTTCCGTCGAACTCTCGAACTCGCAACAAATCCATCGCGCTTGACTCCGACACTTTGTTTCGCTTTATGTCTTCATCGTTATCATAGTTAATCCTGCACAATTAAAACAAAACTTCAATCGAGACAATTAATCCTAAGCAATTAACCAAGTTGTCCGACATGTCATTGGTCCCTCGACACTTCGTCCGATTCTTCGGCGCATCGTCCTCTCGTGCAGCCTATTGCCCAATCGGCCAGTTGACTCCGCAACTCCGATATCCTTGGCACAATACCCGCTCTTCTTGGCCCGATGCCCGAGTCCATGGCCCGAAGCCTTCTGTCGATACGCCCACCGATCCACCGGCCCGACGTCCAATCTTCTGACATGTTCTTTCGGCACAACATGATTTTCCTGCTTTAATTATCTCATCCTGATCGAAGCATCCTGCGTCACTCAAAACGCAGATTAAATCATAAACATATATCAAGTAGTTTCATCATCAAAATACGAGATTCAACAATCTCCCCCTTTTTGATGATGACAATCACTTGATGACGGAGTTAAACTTAACTCCCGGAGTTTAAACAAACTCCCCCTATCAATATGCCATATTGATAGAACCTTGAATTCAAACTGAATTCAAGTCATTGCAATATTCATCATGAATACTTGCAACACGTCAACATGAACTTATGCATCACATGTCATGTCATCAACATACTTCTCCCCCTTTGTCATCAACAAAAAGGAGAAGTACTACAATCAAGTGTGTGTGATATTGGTTCAACTCATTGCATGAAAATCATAATATCAAGTTTTATCATCATGCAAGTTTGCTAATATCAAATACCAACATGAAAAATTGCGATGTAGGCTTTTGATATCATAATGCAAACATTTCAAGTGTTTATCAATTATAGCATTTCATCACATGGTAGGATATCAACGCGTAAAATTACGATACAAGTTCTTGATATCTTAACGCATGATGAAAACATGGCATAATACAAGTTTGGCAATCATAGCATCAATTCATATATCTCTTAATGATGCAAGTATTGCAAATATGGCAATCATATCAATTCATATATCTCTTGATGATGCAAGCCTAGCATCAGTGTTCATAGCATCAATTCATATATTTCTCCCCCTTTGTCATCAACAAAACGGAGAACGATATAAGCAAATTTTAAGCATAAGTGCTTGTTGTTATGTATGTGAAATAAATCTTTGCAAGTAAAAACACTTTCATCCATATTCATCAAATCCATTTCTCAAAAAATATTTTTCACATGATGTGTGTATGAGAGATGTATTTGCTAGTCAATTACATATGTCAAAAATCAATGATATGAACTAAACTTGATATGGCATATGCTTGTTAAGTTTGGAAGAGAGTGAACTTGATATGTTAGACTCAAGAGAATCCGAAAATGAAATTTGAGTCTTTCTTCCATTCGAACAAGGTTTTGCTATAGATATTCAATTACAATCATGAAGGTAAAGCATGCTTGTTATCATGGAAGTTTTGTATTCAAGCACATAATTTTCAACATGTAATTGTGTAAAATCATTATGCCAGTCAAGTGATTCAATCATTCAATCAAGAAGGTTCGAAAAATAATTTTAACACGTTCAATCATTAAGACGTATTTTTGCCATTGTTTTTCAAATTCAATCATAAAGATAAGACATACTCATCATCATGATAGTATGATAGCAGGTTTACCATATACAAGCTAGCAAAAAATTTGTACATTTTAAGGTCCGCAAGCTAGCAATTTTGAGATGTTCAAGAAAGCAACTCTTGCTTCTTGATATATGCAAATTTGTCAAGTTTTGCTAGATGTGCAAGTTAGCATTTTTGCCTCTTGAGATAGGCAAGCTAGCAATCAAGTTTTTTCATCTTCTTGACTTGTACAAGCTAGCTATCTCCCCCTTTGTCATTGTCAACAAGGGAAAAACCCTTTACATCAATTTCTAAATCATGACAAAGGTAAGTAATCATTCTTATTTGTGCATCATTATAGTTTCAATGCACAAATTTATTAACATTACATTTCAAAAAATTTATGCATGATACCGAAAAATCAATCATCATCATGAGCATATCAAACATGATATTCAAGCATTCATGATACATCATTTTGGCAGCATGATCATAGATATTCAAACGATGGTATCTAGAATTCATTACATCCTATTATGCATGATCATTAACTCCTCATTTGTATTTCATGCATTATTTCATTTCATCTCATAAGGAATATCAAGAAGAGTTATTGGATGATGAGATAAATATTTTATGAATACACAGAATATCATAAGTGTTTCATGTATTCATATTATCACATGAAGCATATTATCATTTTTAAGATTCATAACATGAATAACGTTATTACTATTTCATCAAAATTAGTTTCGAGATTCACATAATATCATGAAATCATTAATCTCGATAAAATGGGAAAAACATTTTCTTTTTAAGTGATTCTTTTAACACATCATAAAAAAGAAAAACTCATTCATAATTCAAGTGATTTACAAGATATCATAAATGAATTTATCACTTGTATTTCACCAAAATCGAGAACTCTAGAGTTAGAAAAATGATTGAAGCATTTAATCTGATTGAAGAATGATTCATATTTAAAGTGTAGCATTTGTCAAATATGAAATCATCAAGTATAACTTTAATATTTTCATTGCAACATTAAGCAAGGTTTCATTGAAGATAATTTTGAATGATTCTTATAAATGCCTAAAACTTCTTTAATTTTAATTTATGATTGACTTTATAATAGCATGCTCAAATCTTTATTCTTATGTCAAAACCATACATTATATTTAATAAACAAAGACAATGAAAAATATCAAGCCTTCCAGACAAAAGCCATGTATCGTCATTGAAAAGCAATATGAAAATCATCAAAATATACATTCTTGCTTCTCAAGCACATAAGATTAATCTCACTAGGTGTAAAATCATTAGATTTCTATCTTGCATTAACATAAGACATGCAATTTTCATTATCATTTTCAAGATTACAAGCATGATCATATTTTTGCATTTTCATTGTTAAATTATTAAAAATATAATTTTCAACAAAATTTAAAGAAAAAGAAAAGTGCATCATGAAAAGCATCATGTAATTTCGAAGTAAATTAGGGGGATTTCGATTACCTCATCATTGTAGGCTGTTAAGGCGTAGTTTGCCGCCTTGCTTTTGTTGACTTTCTCTTCTTCGGAGGAGCTCGATTCATCCCAATTTTTGTTCTTCTTCTTGCGTTTAAAGCAAGTAGTTCCATTCTTTTTGCTTTTTAATTTTCGTTTCATTTTAAGTTCACCATCACTTGAGCTTATGCTCGAGTGGTCTTCAAATGTTCTATGTCCCAAATCCTTCCTGTTCTTTGGAAGGTTGGTTTGTTCATCATTGTCCTTATCACTTGAGTCATCGCTCAAGTGGCATTCATTTGTCCAGAGTTCCAAATCCTTCCTGTTCTTTGGAAGGTGGTTCTCAAGTTCTTCACGTGCATTGCACGTCATTTCATATGTGATCAATGAACCAATTAGTTCTTCAAGTGGAAAATGGTTCAAGTTTTTCGATTCTTGAATAGCAGTTACTTTTGAATCCCAAGTTTTAGAAAGTGAGCGCAAAACTTTGTTAACGAGTTCAAAATCCGAAAAGCTTTTACCAAGTGATTTTAAACCATTGACGACATCCGTAAAACGGGTGTACATGTCAACAACGGTTTCGCTTGGTTTCATATGAAAAAGCTCGAAATCAAGCAGTAGAATATTAACTTTCGAGTCTTTGACTCTACTAGTTCCCTCGTGCGTGATTTCAAGAGTGCGCCAAATATCGAAAGCCGTTTCACACGTAGAAATCCGATTGAACTCATTTTTGTCCAATGCGCAAAATAAGGCATTCATAGCCTTTGCGTTTAAAGAAAAATTCTTCTTCTCCAAAACCGACCATTCGTTCATCGGTTTGGAGGGAAGTTGAAAACCGTTTTCAATGATATTCCATAAATCCAGATTTAGAGAAATTAAGAAAACTCTCATTCGAGTTTTCCAATAAGTGTAGTCCAATCCGTTAAAGAACGGTGGACGAAAGACCGAACAGCCCTCTTGAAAAGTCATTTCTCTCGGGTGTAAATCCGAAATGAGAAATACCCCGCTCTGATACCAATTGTTAGGATCGAGAGCACTAAGAGGGGGGGGGTGAATTAGTGCAGCGGAAATCTTACAGCGATTAAAAACCAAAAGCTGCGCTCGTTAAAAAACTATTATGATGCAAAAGCAAATTCTCAGTTTGTATCTAAGTGCAGTTTGCGTCTAAGCGCAGATTGCGTCTAAGCGCAGTTTTGCGTCTAAGCGCAGTTTACGTCTAAACTCAGATTTACGTCTAAACGCAGTTTTACGTCTAAACGCAGATTTACGTCTAAACGCAGATTTACGTCTAAACGCAGTTTTACGTCTAAACGCAGATTTACGTCTAAACTCAGATTTACGTCTTAAACTCAGATTTACGTCTAAACGCAGATTTACGTCTAAACGCAGTTTTACGTCTAGACGCAGATTTACGTCTAAACTTTGAAACTTGTTTGTATACTCGCAGAAGGCAGTATGCAGTTGAAATCAAGACGTAAACGTGAACTGAAATCTGATGATTGAGCGAGGAAAGCCGATTTACGTCTGAATGCAGTTTTACGTCTAAATGTTGAAACTCGTTCGTAAAATCGTAGAGGACAGATTGCAGTTATCAATAGGATTAAAATGTAAGTGTAAACTGCAAAGAAGCTCGTTCGTAAAAGCACGGAAAACAGTTCTGCAGAATCAAACGTAAACGTAAACTGTAATGAATGAAAATACGAATTTACGTCTGAATGCAGATTCGGAAGAACAGCACTTAGAACTTGTTCGTGAAAGCGCAGAGAGCAGTAGTAATGAGGGAGGTTTGCAGTAATGATAAAGTGCTCGAAAATAAACGCAAACCAGAGATTTAGAGTGGTTCGGTCAGCCTTGACCTACTCCACTTTTGGCTTCCTCCACCGATGAGGTTGCCGACGTCAACTAGGTGCCTTCCTTCAATGGGCGAAGGCCAAACTGCCCTTTCACAATTTCTCTCCTTTTGACAGGCTCAGGAGACAACCTTTACAGACCTTTCTCTCCTCACTTTACAACTGAAAACTTGAAGAACAGAAGGAGGAGACTTAAAGGTTTTACAACACTTTTGAGCTCTTAGAATCACAGAAAAGATCAAGATTTCGGTGTAGGTCCGTATCTTTTCAGTGCTGAATGGGTGGGGTATTTATAGGCCCCAACCCAATTCAAAATTCGAGCTCAAAACGATCAAATCGATCAAATCGCAGAATTCTGGGATCAGGCGGTTGCACCTCTTGACTGGAGAGGTGGCACCGCCTGGCAGAGCTCGAAGACTGAGCTCAGGCGATTGCTCCTCTCTGCCTGAGCTCGAAGACTGAGCTCGATGGTTGCATCACCTGGCAGAGCTCGAAGACTGAGCTTGGTGGTTGCATCACCTGGCAAAGCTCGAAATCTGAGCTCGGTGGTTGCATCACCTGCCAGAGCTCGAAACTGAGCTCAGGCTGATGCACCTCTCTGCCAGAGCTCGAAGACTGAGCTCGGTGATTGCATCACCTGGCAGAGCTCGAGACTGAGCTCAAGCTGATGCACCTCTCTGCCAGAGCTCGAAGACTGAGCTCTGGGCGGTTGCACCTCTCGGCTGGGGCGGTTGCACCTCCCAGCCTCGCAGCCCTGGCGGTTGCACCTCCTGGCTGGGGCGGTTGCACCTCCCAACCTCGCAGGAAGACATAGCCTGGGCGGTGCTACCTCCAACCCTGGCGGTGGCACCTCTTCACTATTCCAGCTCACTTGGTTTGGCTCCAAACTTGGTCCAAACCAGTCCGAACTTGGGCCTAATTGGCCCCTACTTGGGTTATAGGATTAACACCTAATCCTAACCCTAATTAACGTGCTAACTATGAATTTAAAGACATTTTCTAAGCTATTACAAAGTCCGCAAGTCAAGACTTCTTCTAGCGAGCTTCCGGCAAACTTCCGGCGGTCTTCCGATGAACTCTCGGAAACCATTCTGCGGACTCCCGGCAAGCTCCTAGACTTCACGATTTGTTCTTAGCGAGTTCCAACGAGCTTCTTCGGCAAGCTCTGATCTTTCTCGGCGAGCTCCGCGAACTCCCAACGAATCTTCGGACTTCCGTCGAACTCTCGAACTCGCAACAAATCCATCGCGCTTGACTCCGACACTTTGTTTCGCTTTATGTCTTCATCGTTATCATAGTTAATCCTGCACAATTAAAACAAAACTTCAATCGAGACAATTAATCCTAAGCAATTAACTAAGTTGTCCGACATGTCATTGGTCCCTCGACGCTTCGTCCGATTCTTCGGCGCATCGTCCTCTCGTGCAGCCTATTGCCCAATCGGCCAGTTGACTCCGCAACTCCGATATCCTTGGCACAATACCCGCTCTTCTTGGCCCGATGCCCGAGTCCATGGCCCGAAGCCTTCTGTCGATACGCCGACCAATCCACCGGCCCGACGTCCAATCTTCTGACATGTTCTTTCGGCACAACATGATTTTCCTGCTTTAATTATCTCATCCTGATCGAAGCATCCTGCGTCACTCAAAACGCAGATTAAATCATAAACATATATCAAGTAGTTTCATCATCAAAATACGAGATTCAACATGAATGACGTAGGAAGCTTCGATCAAGGAGAGACAATTAAAGCAGGAATAATCATGTTGGGCCGGAGAACAATATGTCAGAAGATTGGACGTCGCGCCAAAGGATCAGTCGATGTATCGGTAGAAGGCTTCGGGCCAAGAAGAGCGAAAATTACGCCTAGAAAATCGGAGTTGAGGAGTCAACTAGTCGATTGGGCAATAGGCTGCAAAAGAGGACGATGCGCCAAAGAATCGGACGAAGCATCGATGAACCAATGACATGCCGGACAACATAATTCAACCTTTGTAATAATTGTCTAGATCGAAGTAGGTTTTATGTGTGTAGGATTAACTTCGATAGTAAGGCATAAAGCAAAATAAAGTCCCGGAGTCAAGAACACGATTTCGTTGGGAGTTCGAGAGTTCGTCGGAAGTCCGGACGTTCATCAAAAGTTCCACCAGAAATGACCAAGAAGTCCAGAAGCTTGCCAAAGAAGCTCATCAGAACTCACCAAGAAGATCATCGTGAAGTCCAGGAGCTTGCTAGGAGTCCGCTAGAATATTGCCGAGAGATCGTCGGAAGTTCGCCGGAAGATCGCCGAAAGAAACCTAGACTTACAGACTTGTTTAGCTTAGTAAATGTCTTAAATTTCATAGTTAGCACATAATTGAGATTGGAATTGGGCCAACCCAATTAGGAGCCAATTGGGCCCTTGTATGGATTGTGTTGGGCCTAATAAAAGGCCTAAACAGTGACTTAATAGGTGGCATCATCTTAGCACAGTCTCCGAGACTATGTTAGGCAGTAGTATTGCCCAGTGTTAGTGTCAAGCGGTGGGACCACCCAGATAAAGTCTTCGAGAGACTCTCCGATAGTGGTACTACCAGATGGGCAGTGGTAGTGCTAGACTAGGTGGTGGTACCGTCGAGTGTCAAGCTACAGGCGGTGGTACCATCCGTACCCCGAAAACCCGGGATGAGATATTTTTAGGCTCCAAGTTTAAATCAACTTGAGGCCTATAAATACCCCTCTCATCCCTGGTTAACATACACAAGTACAGAGAATTTAAAAAGGAAAAAATGCTATAGTAATCTCTTATGAGAATCTTCCTCTTCTAGTCTAAGTGTTAGCTCTATTTAGAGAGGAGTGAGTGCTTATAAAGGTTGTCTCCTAAACCTATGAAAAGGAGAATGTCAGGAAAAGAGTCAGCACTAAGAGGAGGGGAGGGGGGAGGGGGGTGGGGCGTGAATTTGTACCGCGGTAAAATCATGTCTTCAAATCATTTCGTTTCGATTAAAACCAATTCCGAAAATATGCTTAGATTGAAAGCGTGTTCGTAAACATATTGAAGATAGTTTGCAGTTAATATAAATTGTAAGAAGTAAATGCAAACTAAATTTTATAGTGGTTCGGTCGTCGTGACCTACATCCACTCCACCGATTCCTCTTCCATCGAGGCCACCAGCATCCACTATCGGTCTTCCTTCTATAGGCGAAGACCAACCATCTTTTACAACTCGATCCTCCTTTTATCGGGTTTAGGAGATAACCCTTACACCCTTAATTACTCCTCTCTCAAACTATTCTGACACTTAGAACTTTGAGAAGAGTTCACACAAGATTATAGCAGCGTTTCTTTCCTTTTTCACTCCCAATACTTGTGTATATTAACCAGGGATGAGAGGGATATTTATAGGCCTCAAGTTGATTCAAACTTGGAGCCTAATAATATCTCATCACGGGTTTCCTGGGTTCGAGCGGTACCACCGCCTGTGTTGGGTGGTACCATCGCTAGTGTTAGTCTGACATTGACACTGCACTAGCCGGTACTATCACCCAGTCTGACGGTACCACCGCTTGGGAGGCTATGCTGGACAGTACCACCACCCAAACTAGCGGTACCACCGCCTGCAGCCTCTCGGAGGTTGTGTTTGGGTGGTACCACCACCCAGACCGATAGTACCACCGCTTGACACAATCTGAGAAATTATGCCACGACGGTGCCACCTCATGGGTCACTGTTTAGGCCTTTTCATTTGGCTCAACACAGTTCTTACATGAGCCCAATTGGCCCCTAATTGCGTTGACCCAAATCCAAATCCAATTACGTGCTAACTACAATTCCTAAGACATATTCTAAGCTAAATAAGTTCGTAAGTTTAGTTTCTTCTTGCGAGCTTCCGGCAATCTTCCAGCGAACTTCCGACGATCTCTCGACAATGTTCCAGTGGACTCCCGGCAAGCTCCTGGACTTCACGACGATCTTCTTGGCGAGTTCCAACGAGCTTCTTTGGCAAGCTTCTAGACTTCTCGGCTGGTTCCTATAGAACTTCCGACGAACGTTTGGACTTCCGACGAACTCTCAAACTCCCAACAAAACTGCGTCCTTGACTCCGGGACTTCATTTTGCTTTATGTCTTGCTATTGTAGTTAATCCTGCACATGTAAAAACATACTTCGATCTAGAAAATTATTACTAAGCTTGAATCATGTTGTCTAGCATGTCATTGGTCCATCGACGCTTCATCCGATTCTTCGGCGCATCGTCCTCTCTTGCGGCCTATTGCCCAATTGGCTAGTTGACTCTACAACTCCGATATCCTTAGCTCAATATCCGCTCTTCTTGGCTCGATGCCCGAATCCATGGCTCGAAACCTTTTGTCGATACGTCATCTGTTCCTCTAGCTAGACGTTCAATCTTCTAACATGTTCCACTAGCCCAACATGATTCTTCCTACTTTAATTGTCTCATCTTGATCGAAGCATCCTGCGTCACTCAAAACACAAATCAAATGATAAATACTATCAATTAGTTTTTTCATCAAAATTCGAGATTCAATAGAGAAGAGGGGTGTAAAAGGGTAGTTGGTCTTCGCCCATTGAAGGAAGACTGATAGTGGATGCCGGTGGCCTCAACGGAGGAAGAATCGGGAGTGGATATAGGTCACGATGACCGAACCACTATAAACTCGGTTTGCATTTCTTTTGAGCAATTTACTTTAAACTACAAACTACCTTACTTGCTTTACATCCACTACACGCTTCTGTATGCTTTCAAGTTAGCATCTTTAACGAATTTAATTGAACTGATATTTTTACTACTGCAAGGGCCCAATTGCCCCTAGATTAAGTTAATGGGATCACCTCCCATTCCTAACTTAATCTACATGCTAACTATGATATTTCTTAAGACATTTACTGCAACTTGCTCTAGTGCGTCAATCGCTTCTTCCAGCGAGCTTCCGGCAAACTTCCGGCGAATATCCGACGAACCTTCCGTGATGTTTCTGCAGACTTCCGACAAACTTCTAGACTTGGGATGATCCACTTGGTGAGTTCAAATGAGATTCTATTTCCTAACAGTTGGCATCAAAGCCTGATTTTTCTCATTTGGTTTAACACCCAAGAGAAATGGCTCTTTTTGGCTTTCAAGAGGGTCACTCTCTCATTCATCCTCCAATATTCAATGGGACATACTACATATATTGGAAAACTTGAATGAGAGTTTTCTTGCTTTCTTTGGATTTGAATTTATGGAATATTATCGAAAGTGAATTTATTGGAAACCATTGGTATGATTTGGAGAAGAAGACTTTTTCTTTAAATGCTAGAGCTATGAATACTCTATTTTGCACCTTAGATAAAAATGAATTCAATCGGGTTTCTACATACAAAACGACTTTCGATATTTGACACTCTTGAAATCACACATGAAGGTACTAGTAGAGTAAAAGATTCTAATATAAATTTTTGATGCATGATTTTAAATTTTTTCGAATGAAGCCAAGCAAGACTATTGGAGATATGTACACCTATTTTACGGATGTTGTCAATAGTCTAAAAGCACTTGGCAAATAATTTTTGAATCTTGAACTTGTTAATAAAGTTTTATGATATCTTTCTAAAAATTAGGATTCGAAAGTAATGACAATACAAGAATCAAAAGATTTGAACCATTTTCCAATTGAAGAACTTATAGGGTCTTTGATGACTTATGATATGATGTGCAATGCATGTAAAGAACTTAAGAACAACCTTCTAAAGAACAGGAAGGATTTGACACTTAGAACAAATGAAGACCACTCGAACGAAAGTTCAAGTGATGATGAACTCAAACTTCTCACTATAAAATTTGAAAGGTTCATTAAACAAGAATTAAAAAATAAAAATAAACTTAAAAAGAAGTTGCCAAAGAAGAAGAGAGCACTCAAGGCAGCTTGGAATGAATTGAGCATATCCGATAACGAGGAGCAAATCGATGAAAACGAAACAACGAACTTTGCCTTAATGGCTCTCGAAGATGAGGTAACCAAAATCCCTTTAATTTATTTCAAAATTACATGATGCATTTCATGAGTTATTTTTAATTTATTTTAGAAAAATTATTTTTCTTGAAAATTATATGTTTTATGATAAAGGAACAAAATATAAGATTTAAATCTAATGATAATCCTACGTATGTTTTTCAAGAAGAAATAATATGTATCTTGGTGATTTTCGATTTTGATTGAAAATGCTTGATGCCTTAATGAAAATGTTAAGAGGTTTGATATCATACTTAATGTGAAATTATGCATGTTGTATCTTAAAAAAACTTGAACCATGTTTTGATATCATGCCCAAAGTAATGATGCATAATGATCATGCTTAATAAGTTTATATTTCGAAATTATGCATAATAATTTTTGTGATTCATGGATTTTTGATCTTTGTCGCAATAAAAGTTGCTTTTTTGGTTTTAAACAAGATAGTTGGTTTTTATATTAAAAAAAAAACATGAGCATATTTATATGAAATCAATCACATAAAATGAAATACATACAAAAGAAAATGAATTATCATTGGAATTAAAATGATGAGTCAAATCTCTTGTTTAAAGAAGCCATATATTTAATGTGTCATATTTTTTGGTCGTGATGATGAAATTTATTTTTCGGTCTTAAACCATGATGTATATTTTTTATTTGTCATAAAAAAGACAATTGTATGCTTATATGAAACAAACAACTAAAAAGAGAAAAGTTTTCTCCTTAAAAAATTTCTCTACTTTATCGTTTTTTAAAAAGAAGAGATTAATAAATCTATCTATGTTTCTTTTTTAATATATTGAAAACAACTTTGATTCGATGATTTGAATTTGAATGAGTTTTATACAAATCATAATCTTGATTTCTTAGAATTACTTGAGATTTTTTTAAAATCAAGATCTCTTCTTTATAGTCCTAAGATTTTTTTTGATGTTTTCTTAAGAGGAGATTGTCTATATGAATCTTGAGAATTCTCATTCATAATAGGATGTAATGTAATTTGATATTTTGATACCATCATGATTTGAAATATGTATGATTTGGAATGATGCATGCAATACTATGATTTTTTGATGAAATGATATAAAAGTCAACAATTATCATTTTCTGAAATGATACTCTAAAATGATTATCTATCTTTGTCATGCTTAAAAAATTATTGTAAAGAAAAAAAGAGAAGTATAAAATTGTATTCTTTCCTTCTCTTTGACGATGACAAAGGAAGAGATAAAGTTTGCTAGCTTGCATATTTCAAGAAGAAATAAAAAATTGCTAGTGTGCACATCTCAAAAGAGAGATTTTCTAGCTTATACAATTCAAGAAGATGCAAAAATATGCTAGCTTGCTCATCTCAAAAGAAAAGCAAAGATTATTAACTTGCATATTTCAAAAGTTGCTTTCTTGAACATCTCAAATATTACTAGCTTACAAATTTTAAAATAATGTAAAAATTTGCTGGCTTGCATGATGTAGAACTTGCTATCTTAAACATCACCAAGACTTGCTAGCTTGCAATCTCAAGAGAAAGCAATAGTGCTATCTTGCCTATCTCAAGAAGCAAAACATGCTAAACTTGCACATATATCAAAATTTACAAACTTGTAAAACTCAAAAGTTTTGCTAGCTTGCATGATGATAAAACTGAAGATAATGTTTATTATGCAATGATTTGAACTATAATATCTAAAACACTTGATAATTGTACTTCTTTTTTTTGTTGATAATAAAGAGGGAGAAGTATGATGCTATGCATGATTTTATCATGACATGTTGCTCGAATTTTTGAATCCAAGAGTTCTATCAATATGGCATATTGATAGGGAGAGTTAAGGTTAACTCCATCATCAATTAGTTGTCATCATAAAAAAGGAGGAGATTGTTGAATCTCGAATTTTGATGATAAAATCAATTAAGAGTGTTTATGATTTAATTTATGTTTTGAGTGATGCAGGAAGCTTCGATCAGGGAGAGACAATTAAAGCAAGAAGAATCATGTTGGGTTGGAGAAAAATATGTCAGAAGATTATGTTAGGATCAAGAGCACTAAGAGGGGGGGGGGGGTGAATTAGTGCAGCGGAAATCTTATAATAATTTAAAAACAACAAGCTGCGTTCGTTCAAAAACGATTATGATGCAAAAGCAAATTCTCAGTTTGTATCTAAGTGCAGTTTGCGACTAAGCGCAGATTGCGTCTAAGCGCAGTTTTGCGTCTAAGCGCAGATTGCGTCTAAGCGCAGTTTTGCGTCTAAGCGCAGTTTTGCGTCTAAATGCAGATTTACGTCTAAACGCAGATTTACGTCTAAACGCAGTTTTACGTCTAAACGTAGTTTTACGTCTAAACGCAGATTTACGTCTAAACGCAGTTTTACGTCTAAACGCAGTTTTACGTCTAAACGCAGATTTACGTCTAAACGCAGTTTTACGTCTAAACGCAGTTTTACGTCTAGACGCAGATTTACGTCTAAACTTTGAAACTCGTTTGTATATTCGCAGAAGACAGATTGCAGTTATTAATAGGATTAAAATGTAAGCGTAAACTGCAAGGAAGCTCGTTCGTAAAAGCGCGGAAAACAGTTCTGCAGAATCAAACGTAAACGTAAACTGTAATGTACGAAAATACAAGTTTACGTCTGAATGCAGATTTGGAAGAACAGCACTTAGAACTTGTTCGTGAAAGCGCAGAGAGCAGTAGTGATGAGGGAGGTTTGCAGTAATGATAGAGTGCTCGAAATTAAACGCAAACCAGAGATTTAGAGTGGTTCGGTCAGCCTTGACCTACTCCACTTTTGGCTCCCTCCACCGATGAGGTTGCCGACGTCAACTAGCTGCCTTCCTTCAATGGGCGAAGGCCAAACTTCCCTCTTACAGTTTCTCTCCTTTTGACAGGCTTAGGAGACAACCTTTACAGACCTTTCTCTCCTCACTTTACAGTTGAAAACTTGAAGAACAGAAGGAGGAGACTCAAGGATTTACAACACTTTTGAGCTCTTTAGAATCACAGAAAAGATCACAATTTCGGTATATGTCTGTATCTTTTCAGTGCTGAATGGGTGGGGTATTTATAGGCCCCAACCCAATTCAAAATTCGAGCTCAAAACGATCAAATCGATCTAATCCCAGAATTTCTGGGATCAGGCGGTTGCACCTCTCAACTGGAGAGGTGGCACCGCCTGGCAGAGCTCGAAGACTGAGCTCTGCCGATTGCTTCTTCTCAGCCAGAGCTCGAAGACTGAGCTCGATGGTTGCATCACCTGGTAGAGCTCGAAGACTGAGCTTGGTGGTTGCATCACCTGGCAGAGCTCGAAATCTGAGCTTGGTGGTTGCATCACTTGGCAGAGCTCCAAACTGAGCTCAAGCTGATGCACCATTCTGCCATAGCTCGAAGACTGAGCTTGGTGAATTCATCACCTGGCAAAGCTCGAGACTGAGCTCAGGCTGATGCACCACTCTGCCAAAGCTCGAAGACTGAGCTTGGTGGTTGCATCGCCTGGCAGAGCTCGGAACTTGAGCTCTGGCGGTGCAACCTCTTGGCTGGGGCGGTTGCACCTCCCAGCCGTGCAGCCCTGGCGGTTGCACCTCCTGGCTGGGGCGGTTGCACCTCCCAGCCCCACAGCCCAGGCGGTTGCACCTCCTGGCTGGGGCGGTTGCACCTCTCAACCCCACAGCCCAGGCGGTTGCACCTCCTGGCTGGGGCGGTTGCACCTCCTGGTGCAATCAGGGTCCGAATGGTTCACTCCATTCGACCCACTTTGAATCTTTTCAGGGGCCCAATTGCCCCAAGATTAAGCTAATGGGATCACCTCCCATTTTCATGCTTAATCATCGTGCTAACTACGATTATCTCTAAGACAACTCCTGCAGCTTGCTCCGATGCGTCAATCGCTTCTTCCGGCGAGTTTCCGGCCAACTTCCGTCGATCAACCGATAACCCTCGGTGATCCTCCTGCGGACATCCGGCATACTCCTGGACTTTGCGACGATCCACTTGGCGAGTTCCGACGAGCTTCGCTTGGCAAGCTTCTGGACTTCTCGGATCTGTTCTCTCTGAACCTCCGACGACCGTCCGAACTTCCGTCGAACTCTCGAACTCCCAACGTGATCATGATCTTGACTCCGGCGCAACTCCTGCTGCTTGTCTTAATCTCATCGTAGTTAATCCTGCACACTTATCTCAACACATAGATTAGATAACAAATGACAATTGACTTCATCATCAAAATCCGAGATTCAACAATCTCCCCCTTTTTGATGATGACAATCAATTGATAAAGGAGTTATCCTTAACTCCCCCTATCTATATGTCATAGTTGAGATAAGTCAACCTTGAATTCAAGACCTAAGAATTCAAGTGACGCATTGATAAGTTAGATCAGTTAAACTTTATCAATGCTCCCATCATGATGCCTATCATGATGTATCTCTTCAAGAATTATGTCAAGGCATGACATACGTCAATAAGTTTGTATGATAGTGTTTGTAACCATTCATCATGTGTTTGTAACCATTCATCATGTAATCATATAAAGCAACAAAGGACTTCTTACATGATGCTTACATTTGAGATTTTCTAGCAAGTTTGCATTTTCTTCACAATATCAAATCAAGATATGATGCAAACTATAGTACATGTTCACATATCTCTTGGTGATGCAAGGATGGCATAACATTGTTTATAGCATCACTCAAGTATTTGTAACTTTGACATAGATATGATTATGGCAGTTCAGCTATGACATAGTGTTTATCAATTCATATTTTTCTCCCCCTTTGTCATCAACAAAAAGCATGATCAAGCATATAAAGGAAGTCATGACACATATATCACTTTATTGTTTTTGCTTGACCGAGAAAAGTCATTTTCCAACGAGTTTTCATAAGAGTGTACGGGAACATCCCATTTTTAGCATATAACCCGAAAAATGAACTTTCTTACATGCATTTTAAAAATATTTGTCACATAATTTGCAACATGTTATTTGATCAAGCGTTTGTCAAGGCATGTAATAGTAATAACATCCGAAAAATAATTTTAACTAGTTTAAGTATTTGGACACATCAACATACCTAATTCTCTTCTTATGTAATCAAATTGTTCTTTACATAGGGGTTTTGTGAAGATATCAGCCAGTTGATGTTTGGTATCAATAAACTCTATGGTCACGTCATGATTAGTGACATGATCACGTATAAAGTGATGTCTAATATCAATGTGTTTTGTTCTTGAGTGTTGTATAGGATTTTTAGTTAAGCATATTGCACTCGTGTTATCACATTTAATGGGAATATCTTTAAGATTCACTTTGTAATCTTCTAAAGTGTTTTTCATCCATACAACTTGTGCATAGCATGCACTTGCTGCAATGTATTCAGCTTCGGTTGTTGATAGGGCAACCGAGTTTTATTTCTTAGATGACCAGGATACAAGGGCATGTCCTAAAAATTGACATGATCCTGATGTGCTTTTTCTGTCTAGTTTACAGCCAGCGAAGTCCGCATCAGCATAGGCTGTTAATTCAAAATTTTCTGATTTTGGGTACCATAATCCTAGATTGGTAGTTCCATTAAGATATCTGAGTATTCTTTTGACAGCTTTGAGATGAGATATCTTAGGGTCTGATTGAAATCTAGCACAAAGTCCTACACTGAACATAATGTCTGGTCTGGTGGCAGTGAGGTAAAGTAAACTTCCTATCATACCCCTATAGGTTTTTTGATCGAAGCTTTCTCCATTCTCATCAATTTCTAACTTAGTGGAGGTGCTCATAGGAGTGTCAATGGCTTTTGAATTATTCATTTTGAACTTCTTTAGCAAACTTACAGCATATTTGGTTTGACTAATAAAGATGCCATTGCTAAGTTGTTTGATTTGTAGGCCTAAGAAGAATGTTAACTCTCCCATTAGACTCATTTCGAATTCATGACTCATAGTTTTCGAAAAGGATTCACAAAGAGATTCATTTGTAGAACCAAAGATAATGTCATCAACATAAATCTGAACAATGAGAAAATCATTTTCAAAATTCTTGATAAACAATGTAGTATCAACCTTGCCTTTTACGAAATTATTTTCAATGAGAAAAGAGCTAAGTCTCTCATACCAAGCCCTTGGGGCTTGCTTTAAACCATAGAGAGCTTTAGTTAATCTAAACACATGATTAGGGTAGCCATTATTTTCAAATCCAGGAGGTTGTTCAACATAAACTTCTTCGGAAATGAAACCATTTAGAAAAGCGCTTTTAACATCCATTTGAAACAACTTAAAATTATTGCAACTAGCATAGGCAAGGAGCATCCTTATGGCTTCCAATCGAGCCACAGGTGCGAAGGTTTCTTCGTAATCGATACCTTCTTCTTGGTTGAAACCTTTGGCCACTAATCTAGCCTTGTTTCTAACCACGATACCATTTTCATCTTGCTTGTTTCTAAAGACCCATTTAGTACCAATTACTAAATGGTCATTTGGCCTGGGAACAAGCGTCCACACCTCATTTCTCTCAAATTGATTTAATTCATCTTGCATTGCGATAATCCATGAATCATCTTTCATGGCTTCATCAACACATTTGGGTTCAATTTGGGAGAGAAAAGCGGCGTTGGCACAAAAGTTTTTAAAAGAAGATCGTGTTTGAACCCCCTTTGATGTGTCTCCTAGGATTAGCTCCTTAGGATGAGCATCTATATACTTCCAATCCTTGGGTAAGGATGTTTTGGAAGTGGATGCAACCAAGTTGCTAGTTGGAGACGGGGTTTCGTTTAAATTCAAGGAATCAAAATTAATATCATCATCAAGATCATTTTTCTTAATTTCTGAAATCTCATTGAAAACAACATGGATGGATTCTTCAATAATTAAGGTTCTTTTATTGAAGATGCGAAAAGCTTTAGAAACCGAAGAATAACCAAGAAAAATTCCTTCATCAGATTTAGCATCGAATTTTCCTAAGTTATCCTTTTCATTCAAGATAAAACACTTACACCCAAAGACTTTAAAATATGAGACATTGGGTTTTTTGTTATTCCATAACTCATAAGGAGTTTTGGTGAGTAAGGGTCTTACTAGGACTCTATTTAAAATATAACATGCAGTGTTTACAGCTTCGGCCCAAAAATATTTGGGTAGGCTATGTTCATTCAACATGGTTCTAGCCATTTCTTGCAAATTTCGATTTTTTCTTTCTACTACCCCATTTTGTTGAGGATTTCTTGGAGTAGAGAAGTTATGGTTGTATCCGTTGAGTTCACAGAATTCTTGGAAGTCATGGTTTTGAAATTCTCCACCGTGATCACTTCTAATTGACGAAATCATAGATTCCTTCTCATTTTGAACAAGTTTACAAAACTTGGTAAAATGTCTAAAGCATTCATTTTTTTGTTTTAAGAAGTAGGTCCATGTATATCTGCTATAGTCATCAATAATGACAAAGGCGTATTTGCTACCTCCTAGACTCGATGTAGAGATTGGTCCGAACAAGTCCATATGGATCAATTGTAAGGGCCTAGAGGTGCTTATTTGATTCTTAGCTTTGAAGCTACCCCTAATTTGCTTACCTAATTGGCAAGCATCACATACATTATCTTTGATGAACTTGATACGAGGAATTCCTCTTACAAGTTCTCTAGATGATACTTGATTGATTAGTTTCATGCTAGCATGACCTAATCTTCTATGCCATAGCCAAGCATCCTCATTCATAACGGCAAAGCACATTTCATCACATAAGTCATTGATGTCAATAGTGTATACGTTGTTTTGTTTTAATGCAATCATAGATATATTTTTGTGTGGTTTTTCAATGATGCAGGCATTAGATTCAAATCTTATAATATATCCTTTATCACATAATTGACTAATGCTCAAGAGGTTATGTTTTAAACCATCAACTAGTAAAACATCTTCAATAGAGAGGTTGGATTTGTTACCTATGGTTCCTTTGCCAATGATTTTACCCTTGTTGTTGTCTCCGAAGGTGACATATCCTTCGTCTATGCTAGAGAGCTTAGAGAATTGAGATGGATCTCCGGTCATATGCCTTGAGCATCCACTATCAAGGTACCATTTCTTGCTCCTAGCTTGCGATTGTTTAGTTTTCTACAAGAAAGGATGACGTTTAGGTACCCATTTGCTTTTGGGTGCCTCATAAATAGATCTACATTTTCTATCATGTTGCATAGAGTTTATCATGGTTCCTTTAGGAACCCAAATTAATTTGTTTGGACTTATTTTCTTGAATGGACAACAATGTGTCTTGTGTCCAGATTTGCAACAAAAGTTGCACTTGGTTTGGTTTTGAACATGTAAGATGGGGCCTTTTACAAAGGTAGTTGGATTTCGGTGAGGACTCCTCACAAATCCAATCCCACTTCTTTTGGGAGCATGACCCTTGTTTGTAAGGATCATGTTTAATGACTTGCTACCAACCTCGAATTTCTTCAAGGTGTCCTTAAGCAGCAAGTTTTCTTTTTGTATAGTTTCTAAATCATGACATTTGATACATGAGTTTAAACTATCATGATGTTTGACTTTTAACTTATCAAACTCACAAGTAAGATTATCATGTACCCTTTTTAGCAACTTATATTTTCTATTTATAACTTTGCATTCATCAAATAAATCATGGAAGGCATTTAATAATTCATCGAAAGATAAATCAGCATCTAATAAATCTGTTACCTCCCCTTCGATGGCCATAAAGGCGTAATGAGCAACTTGCTCGGTGTTGGATTCTTCTTCCTCGGATGCGCTCGAATCATCCCATGTTGCTTGGAGCGCCTTCTTCTTTGTTGTTCTTTTCTTGACTTGGGGACAATCACTTTTGTAATGTCCCGGCTTTTTACATTCATAGCAGATCACTTGGTCCTTCTTAGGTTCAAGTTTATTTTTCATATCGTTTTTAAACTTGTTTCTTTTGAAGAATTTTTTAAACTTTCTTGTCAACAGTGCCAAGTCATCGTCACAATCCTCATCACTTGAGTTTTCTCTCAAGTGGCATTCAGAAGTTTTAAGTGCCATATCCTTCCTGTTCTTTGGAAGGATGTCTTCTTGCTCTTCATGAGCTTTGCAGGTCATTTCGTAGGTCATTAATGACCCGATTAGTTCTTCAAGAGGGAAATTTTGCAGATCTTTTGCCTCTTGAATGGCGGTGACTTTAGGATCCCAACTCTTAGGAAGGGATCTTAGTATCTTATTAACAAGCTCAAAATCCGAAAAGCTCTTTCCGAGACCTTTTAAACCGTTGACGACATCCGTGAAACGGGTAAACATGTCGCCAATGGTTTCACTCGGTTTCATTCGAAAAAGTTCAAAAGAATGCAGCAACAGATTGATTTTTGACTCTTTCACTCTACTTGTGCCCTCGTGGGTCACTTCAAGTGTGTGCCAAATATCAAAAGCAGTTTCGCAAGTTGAAACACGATTAAATTCGTTTTTATCTAGTGCGCAAAATAAGGCATTCATAGCCTTTGCATTAAGAGCGAAAGCCTTCTTTTCCAAATCGTTCCAATCGATCATTGGAAGAGAAGATTTTGAAAATCCATTTTCAACAAGATTCCATAGTTCAAAATCCATAGAAATAAGAAAGATCCTCATTCGGGTCTTCCAGTAAGTGTAGTCCGTTCCACTGAACATGGGTGGACGTGTAATCGAATGCCCCTCTTGGTTTCCGGCGTATGCCATCTCTCTTGGGTTTTAATCCTTTAGAGAGTTAACCGAGCTCTGATACCAATTGTTAGGATCAAGAGCACTAAGAGGGGGGGGGGGTGAATTAGTGCAGCGGAAATCTTATAATAATTTAAAAACAACAAGCTGCGTTCGTTCAAAAACGATTATGATGCAAAAGCAAATTCTCAGTTTGTATCTAAGTGCAGTTTGCGACTAAGCGCAGATTGCGTCTAAGCGCAGTTTTGCGTCTAAGCGCAGATTGCGTCTAAGCGCAGTTTTGCGTCTAAGCGCAGTTTTGCGTCTAAGCGCAGTTTTGCGTCTAAATGCAGATTTACGTCTAAACGCAGATTTACGTCTAAACGCAGTTTTACGTCTAAACGTAGTTTTACGTCTAAACGCAGATTTACGTCTAAACGCAGTTTTACGTCTAAACGCAGTTTTACGTCTAAACGCAGATTTACGTCTAAACGCAGTTTTACGTCTAAACGCAGTTTTACGTCTAGACGCAGATTTACGTCTAAACTTTGAAACTCGTTTGTATATTCGCAGAAGACAGATTGCAGTTATTAATAGGATTAAAATGTAAACGTAAACTGCAAGGAAGCTCGTTCGTAAAAGCGCGGAAAACAGTTCTGCAGAATCAAACGTAAACGTAAACTGTAATGTACGAAAATACAAGTTTACGTCTGAATGCAGATTTGGAAGAACAGCACTTAGAACTTGTTCGTGAAAGCGCAGAGAGCAGTAGTGATGAGGGAGGTTTGCAGTAATGATAGAGTGCTCGAAATTAAACGCAAACCAGAGATTTAGAGTGGTTCGGTCAGCCTTGACCTACTCCACTTTTGGCTCCCTCCACCGATGAGGTTGCCGACGTCAACTAGCTGCCTTCCTTCAATGGGCGAAGGCCAAACTTCCCTCTTACAGTTTCTCTCCTTTTGACAGGCTTAGGAGACAACCTTTACAGACCTTTCTCTCCTCACTTTACAGTTGAAAACTTGAAGAACAGAAGGAGGAGACTCAAGGATTTACAACACTTTTGAGCTCTTTAGAATCACAGAAAAGATCACAATTTCGGTATATGTCTGTATCTTTTCAGTGCTGAATGGGTGGGGTATTTATAGGCCCCAACCCAATTCAAAATTCGAGCTCAAAACGATCAAATCGATCTAATCCCAGAATTTCTGGGATCAGGCGGTTGCACCTCTCAACTGGAGAGGTGGCACCGCCTGGCAGAGCTCGAAGACTGAGCTCTGCCGATTGCTTCTTCTCAGCCAGAGCTCGAAGACTGAGCTCGATGGTTGCATCACCTGGCAGAGCTCGAAGACTGAGCTTGGTGGTTGCATCACCTGGCAGAGCTCGAAATCTGAGCTTGGTGGTTGCATCACTTGGCAGAGCTCCAAACTGAGCTCAAGCTGATGCACCATTCTGCCATAGCTCGAAGACTGAGCTTGGTGAATTCATCACCTGGCAAAGCTCGAGACTGAGCTCAGGCTGATGCACCACTCTGCCAAAGCTCGAAGACTGAGCTTGGTGGTTGCATCGCCTGGCAGAGCTCGGAACTTGAGCTCTGGCGGTGCAACCTCTTGGCTGGGGCGGTTGCACCTCCCAGCCGTGCAGCCCTGGCGGTTGCACCTCCTGGCTGGGGCGGTTGCACCTCCCAGCCCCACAGCCCAGGCGGTTTCACCTCCTGGCTGGGGCGGTTGCACCTCTCAACCCCACAGCCCAGGCGGTTGCACCTCCTGGCTGGGGCGGTTGCACCTCCTGGTGCAATCAGGGTCCGAATGGTTCACTCCATTCGACCCACTTTGAATCTTTTCAGGGGCCCAATTGCCCCAAGATTAAGCTAATGGGATCACCTCCCATTTTCATGCTTAATCATCGTGCTAACTACGATTATCTCTAAGACAACTCCTGCAGCTTGCTCCGATGCGTCAATCGCTTCTTCCGGCGAGTTTCCGGCCAACTTCCGTCGATCAACCGATAACCCTCGGTGATCCTCCTGCGGACATCCGGCATACTCCTGGACTTTGCGACGATCCACTTGGCGAGTTCCGACGAGCTTCGCTTGGCAAGCTTCTGGACTTCTCGGATCTGTTCTCTCTGAACCTCCGACGACCGTCCGAACTTCCGTCGAACTCTCGAACTCCCAACGTGATCATGATCTTGACTCCGGCGCAACTCCTGCTGCTTGTCTTAATCTCATCGTAGTTAATCCTGCACACTTATCTCAACACATAGATTAGATAACAAATGACAATTGACTTCATCATCAAAATCCGAGATTCAACAGATTAGACGTCGCGCCGAAGGATCGGTCGATGTATCGGTAGAAGGCTTCGGGCCATGAGTTCGGGTATCAGGCCAAGAAAAACAAAAATTACGCCAAGAAAATCGGAGTTGAGGAGTCAACTAGCCGATTGGGCAATAGGCTGCAAGAGAGGACGATGCGCCAAAGAATCGGACGAAGCATCGATGAACCAATGACATGTCGAACAACATGATTCAACCTTTGTAATAATTATCTAAATCGAAGTGGGTTTTATGTGTGCAGGATTAACTATGATAGCAAGGCATAAAGCAAAATGAAGTCCCAGAGTCAAGAACGCGATTTCGTTGGGAGTTCGAGAGTTCGTCAGAAGTCTAGACGTTCGTCGAAAGTTCTACCAAAATTGACCGAGAAGTCTAGGAGCTTACCAAAGAAGCTCATCGAAACTTGCCAAGAAGATCATCGTGAAGTCCAGGAGCTTGCTGGGATTCCATTGGAACATTACCGAGAGATCATCGAAAGTTCGCCAAAAGTTCGTTGGAAGCTCGTCGGAAGAAACCTAGACTTATGGACTTATTTAGCTTAGTAAATGTCTTAAATTTTGTAGTTAGCACATAATTGGGATTGGAATTGGGCCAACCAATTAGGGGCCAATTAGGCCCATGTATGGACTATGTTAGGCCCAATGAAAGGTCGAAATAGTGATCCAACAAGTGGCACCGTCGTGGCACGATCTTCAAGATTATGTCAGGCGGTGGTACCGCTAGACTGGGTGGTGGTACCATCGAGTGTCAAGCTGTAGGAGGTGGTACTGCCCGTACCCCGAAAACCCAGGATGAGATATTTTTAGGCTCTAAGTTTGAATCAACTTGAGGCCTATAAATATCCCTCTCATCCTTGGTTAACATACACAAGCACAGAGAATTTAAAAAGAAAAAATCGTTGCAGTAATCTCTTGTGAAAATCCTTCCTCTTCTAGTCTAAGTGTTAACTTTGTTTAGAGAGGAATGAGTGCTTGTAAAGGTTGTCTCCTAAACTTGTGAAAAGGAGAAGAGGGGTGTAAAAGGGTAGTTAGTCTTCGCTCATTGAAGGAAGACCAATAGTGGATGATAGTGGCCTCAACGGAGGAGGAATCGAGAGTGGATGTAGGTCACGATGACCGAAACATTATAAACTCGGTTTGCATTTCTTTTGAGCAATTTACTTTAAACTGCAAATTGCCTTACTTGCTTTACATCCACTACACGCTTCCATATGCTTTCAAGTTAACATCTTCTGAAACGGTTTAATCGCAATGAATTTAATTGAGCTGACGTTTATACTACTGCACTAATTCACCCCCCCCCCCCCTCTTAGTGTCGACTAGTTCCTAACAATTGATATCAGAGCCTAGTTTTTCTTATTTGGTTTAACACCCAAGAGAAATGGCTCTTTTCGGCTTTCAAAATGGTAACTCTCTCATTCATCCTCTTATGTTCAATATTCCTTCTAAGCCCTAAACACCCAAAATAAGTATTAGTTCGTGAAACAACCCTTCATGCATAGGGAATTTTGAAATTAAGTATTTTATAACTACTAACCAACTCCTTTAATGCATTCCTCGGTCATGAAGAAAAGTACCTTGAAACAGCTTTATCTTTATGCAGAGAATATGCTGATGAGCTGTCCTATTTGAATGACCCGTGTTGAAGATTATGAGGCAACATTGTTGGCTGAAAAAAATACCATATCATTAGCAAGGTCCATATAAGCAAATTGTAGCAAATTAGACACTAATATGTCAATCTCCCCTGGTTGAAAAAGACTTGTCCTTAAGTCCATATTTGTTTCATCTACATGATTGTGAAAAGGAATTAAATCAGCAATATTAAATATTGGGGATATTCTGTAATCTTCAGGTAGCTCGATCTTATAAGCGTTTTTGCCAATTCTCTTAAGCACTTTGAATAGACCATCAGCATTTGGTTTCAATTTTCTAAATTTGTCCCATGGAAACCTCTCCTTAGATGCATCCAAACCAAATCACCAATATTAAACTCTTTATGTTTTATGTGTTTGTTGGCAACTTCCATGTACCTCTCATTTTGCTTTTCTATATTTGCTTTAATACCCTCATGTAGCTTCTTTATCTGCTTTACTCTCTCATTAGCATCTCCACTAAATTGAGTAGTTGTTGAATGAGGGATGAAGTCCAAAGGACCAGTAGAATTAGCATCATAAATAACCTCAAAAGAACTCTTACCAATACTATAATGCAAAGAATGATTATAGGCAAACTCAATTTGTGGAAGAATGAGATCCCACTGCTTAATATGGTTGCCAACATAGCTTCTAAGTAAATTTCCTATACTTCTATTCGTTACCTCAGTTTGCCTATCGGTTTGTGGATGATGCGAGCTGTTGAAACTCAAAGACGTGCCTAGCTTCCTCCAAAGAGTTCTCCAAAAATGACTAAGAAATTTTGAATCTTGATGAGATACTATAGTTCTTGGAATACCATGCAATTTAACAATCTGCTTAAAATACAAGTCAGCAATATGAGATGCATCATTCGATTTATTGCTGGGAACAAAGTGAGATATTTTTGAAAATCTATCAATAACAACCATGATAGAATCCTTGTTCCTTTGAGTTATTAGTAGTCCCAAAACGAAATCAAGACTCACATCCTCCCATAGAGCATTTGTCATAGGCAATGGAGTGTACCATCCAGAATTTTGACTTATTTTCGCCAAATGACACACTCGGCATTGCTTTATATGTCTCTCCATATCTCTAAACAACTTAGGCCAATAAAAGTTTAATTGAACAAGAGCTAGAGTCTTGTCTCTACCAAAATGTCCACCCAAAACACCACTGTGGGCCTTAGTTAGAATTACTTGTCTCAAAGGATAAGATGAAATACATAAAACATTAGTTCGAAAAAGAAAACCATCAAAGATAGAAAATTATTAAAATGAACCTGATTTGTAATTTTGCCATATTGAGCCAAAATCCACATCATTCTCATAGAGATCTTTGAATGTTTCAAATCCAACCACTTTGACTTCCATTGCTGATAATAAAGAATGCTTTCTGCTCAATACATCAGCAACTATATTTTGAACACCTGATTTATGCTTGATTGTAAAGTTATAAGATTGCAAAAATTGCACCGAAGCTGCATGCCTCTTGTTAAGCTTGTGTTGGTGATTATTGAACTTTAATGCCTCATGATATGAATATTGCACAAATGGCTCCAATGAGATAAAGCTCGATAAATGGCATAGAACTCCTTATCATAAGTAGAATATTTCCTTCTTGTATCATTCATCTTCTCACTAACAAAAGCAATGGGCTTTCTTTCGTGACTCAAAACAGCACCAATTCCCACATTAGATGCATCACATTCAACCTTAAACACATTGTCAAAATTTGGTAGAACTAAGATAGGAGCTTCGGTCACATTTTTTTTTTAAAGCACAAAAGCATCATTTGCCTCACTAGTCCGTTTGAATTTATCACATTTCAGATATTCGGTGATTGGAGCGACAATAAAGCTAAAACCCTTGATGAATCTTCTGTAAAATAAAGTTAAGCCATGGAAACTCCTTACATCATGCAATGAAGCAAGTGTTGGCCAATTGAGAATAGCTTCTACCTTACTTTGATCCATCATGATTCCATCTTTTGAAACAACATACCCTAGAAATACAATACTAGAAGTAAAGAAATTACACTTCTTTAGATTAGCATAAAGCTTTTGTTACCTCAAAATAAGAAAGATCTCTTTCAGATGATTCATATGCTCCTCTTCGCTTCTGCTATACACCAATATATCATAAAAGTAAACTACAACAAATATTCCAATGCATGGCTTAAGTATGCGATTCATAAATCTCATGAAAGTACTAGGAGCATTAGATAGCCCAAATGGCATAACCAACCATTTATATAAGCCTTATCTAATTTTAAAAGTTGTTTTTCACTCATCTCCAAGCCTCATTCTTATTTGGTGATAGCCACTCCTAAAATCAATTTTAGAGAAAATATAAGCACCACATAATTGATCAAGTAAATCATCTAACATTGGAATTGTAAAATGATAGTCTATTGTGATTTTATTGATGGTGCGATTGTCCACACATATTCTCCAAGAACCATCTTTCTTAGGCACCAATAAGGATGGAACCACGTAATGACTCATGCTCTCCCAAATTAACACCTTGTTCAGTAATTCATCAACTTGCCTTTGAAGTTCTTTATACTCCTTGGGATTCATTCTATATGTTGTCTTATTTGGTAGAATACCCTCCAGAATAAGATCGATATGATGTTGAATGTCTCTCAAAGGTTGAAGGCCATGTGGAATCTCTTCGGGCATAACATCTTTAAACTCCTCCAGGATTTGTTTCATGATTGCTGGTGTCTCCTTGTGTTGTTCATTTTTTTCTATTACTACTAGAGCCATAACATGACCACCCTTATCTAATTCCCCTTTGCATTCACCATAGGACATAAAAGCACTAACTTCCTTCTTTGGTGCACTGATTTTGGAAGGTTGTAATGGAGCTAAAATAATCTTCTTTTCATTCACGTTAAAAGAATAAGTATATTTGTAGCTGTCATACAACACCCTTCTATCATAATGCCAAGGTTTTCTCAATAGCAAATGACGAGCGTCCATAGGAGCAACATCACGCCATACTTCGTCTTGATAATACTTGCCAATAGAAAATGAAACAAAACATCTTTTAGTTACTTTGATATCATTTCCTTTCTACAACCAACATAATTGGTATGGATGTGTGTTAGGATCAAGAGCACTAAAAGGGGGGGGGGGGGAGTGAATTAGTGCAGCAGAAATCTTTCGATGATAAAAATGATTTTGGTGTGAAAGCCGATTCTAAGATTACTTTAACTTAAGATCAAACAAGATGACGTTAAAGTCAATCTATGAAGGCAGTTTGCAGTTATGATGAAAACCAGAATATAAGCGCAAACTGAAATATGACGTTCGTACGAAGAAACTGATTTACGTCTAAATGCTGATTCGTAAATCATTTGATTAGGCGAGATGCAGCTTAAGCAAGGATATAAAGGTAGTTTGCAGTTACGACAGAAATCAAAACGTAAACGCAAATTGAAATATGATGATCATACGAAAAAATAGATTTACGTCTAAATGCTGATTCGGAAAGTGCAAAGCTTGAAACTCGATCATATATGCACAGAAAGCAGTAAGCTTTAGAGGAGGTTTGCAGTAAAGATAATATGCTCAAAGTAAATGCAAACTGAGATTTAGAGTGGTTCGGTCAATCTTGACCTACTCCACTTTTGGCTTCCTCCACCGACGAGGTCACCGACGTCAACTAGAGGCCTTCCTTCAATAGGCGAAGGCCAACCACCCTTTTACAGTTTCACTCCTTTTCACGGGCTTAGGAGACAACCCTTACAGAATTTTCTCTCCTCTCTTTACAGCTCAGAACTTAGAAGAAAAGAGGGAGAAGAACTTTTGGCCTTTACAACAATTTTGAGCTCCAAAAATCACAGAACAAGATCAAGATTTCGGTGTGTATTCTGTGCTTTTTCAGTGCTGAATGGGTGGGGTATTTATAGGCCCCAACCCAGTTCAAATTTGGAGCTCAAAACTGTCAATTCCCGGAATTCCGGGATCAGGCGGTTGCACCTCCTGACTGGAGCAGTTGCACCGCTTGGCAGAGCTCGAAGATTGAGCCTCTGAGCGGTGCCACCTCCTGTCAGGGGCGGTCGCACCTCCTGCAAGAGCTCGAAGAACGAGCTCAGGCGGTGCAACCTCCTAACTGAGGTGGTTGCACCGCTCAGTCAGTGCTCGGAGACCGAGCCCAAGCGGTGCCACCTCCTGTCAAGGGAGGTTGCACCGCCTAGTCTCACTCGGAGACTAAGCCCAGGCGGTGCGACCGCCTGGCTGGAGCAGTTGCACCTCCCAGTCTCACTTGGAGACTGAGCCCAGGCGGTGCAACCTCCTGCCTTGGGTGGTTCAACCGCTTGGCAGAAATCAGGGTTCGAATGGGTTGATCCATTCGGCCCAATTTGGGTTTTTCAGGGGCCCAATTGCCCCAAGATTAAGTTAATGGGATCACCTCCCATTTCCAACTTAATCATTGTGCTAACTACGATATTCCCTAAGACATTTACTGTAACTTGCTCCGGTGCGTCAATCGCTTCTTCCGGTGAGCTTCCGGCGAACTTCCGTCGATCATCCGATGAACCCTCGGTGATGCTCCTGCGGACTTCCGGTAAACTCCTAGACTTGTGACGATCCACTTGGCGAGTTCCGACGAGCTTCTTTGGCAAGCTCATGGACTTCTCGGATTTGTTCCTGCAGAACCTCCGACGATTGTCCGAACTTCCGTCGAACTCTCGAACTCCCAACGTGATCATTTTCTTGACTCCGGCGCAACTCCTGCTGCATGTCTTACTTTTATCGTAGTTAATCCTGCACACTTATCTCAACATATGGATTAGATAACAAATGACAATTGACTTCATCATCAAAATCCGAGATTCAACAATGTGGATGAGGGATTGTATCCAACTTTAGCTTCTGCACCATATCCAAAGATAACACATTCTCAAAGCTACCGCTGTCGATGATCACCAAGCACACCTTACTAAGAGAATTGCATTTAGTGTAAACCACATTTTTTCTCACCTAACTTTCATCCTCGGCCACAAAGGACACTTGTAAGCTATGTTATAGTACAATAGATAGACCATGATCCACATAAGTAACCTCTTCCTCCTCATCATCATATTTTGTTTTATCATTGGCTTCATCTTCTCCTCCATCACTATGATCTTTAACCAAATTTATAATCCTCCTATTTGGACAATCTGAAGCAATATGCCCAAAACCATAACATTTGAAGTATTTTTGACCACTTAGGGTAGAAGAGTTAAGTGTTTTTTTACTACTAACAGATTCTTCACCCTTTTCTTGCATCTTCGAAATCACATTACTTTAGACAATAGACTTTGAACTTCCTCTTTTGGTATATCTTTCTTTTGAACCATATCGATAACTCTTTTCAAACTTCTATTGTTTTTCAATTTTAAATATCAGCTTGCTCACATCATTTAAAGACCGAAATGGCTACTGTTGAACCACTTTAGCAATCTCATATTTCGGACGTCCTAAGTATGTTGCAATTGTTTGCTCTTCTGGTTCCACAAGCTCTCCTTTTAACATCAGATTATCGAATTCTACAGTGCACTCCTTCACACTAAGATCTTTTTGCTTGAAATTATGGATTTTGAAATGATCGCTTGCCTATAATTATGAGGTAAATGTTTTCTCTTCAACTCCCTTTTCATTTTATCCCATGTCACGATTTTAGTCTTCCCCACACGTTCTCTTTATTTCTTCAGATATTCCCACCAAAAAGATGCATTCCATCTAAGTTTAAGTGTCATCATAAGTTTGACATTCTTTTATTCTAGTGGTTCATGAAAATCGAAAATTCTTTCTACTATATTAAGCCAATCGATAAAGTTATCAGCATTTATTTTACCTTCAAATTCTGGAATCGCCAATCTTGGGTTATATTTATTCTGCCACTCGTATTGGACTCCATTTCTTGTTTGACATCTTCTCGACTCCCTTGGAAGAGGAGGTGTATCATCATCAGAAGTAAACTCATGGACATCATTTTCATGTTGGCTATTTATACTTCAAAGTTCTTCAATTATTTCATTTTTTTCTTATAGACTACGCAACAATCTTCGTAGTTGCAGCCTTAACGACTCAGCGTTATCCTCATGGTCGCTACCTTCACCAACTACATTTTTTCCATTCCACCTTGTCATGATCTCTAGCCTTTAGCTCTCACACCAAACTGATACCAGGGGTTATGCAAAATGGGGGGGTATAGAATAGATTTCGAAAGAAAACTGATGCAACAGTTTTTTTCAGATAGAAAATGAATGAACTCATACGAAAAATCGACAATACAATCGTATTTGCTAGAATAATTTTTTTATACAGAAGAGGAGCGAACACATGAAGAAACCTCGATAGCACAATTGTATTTGATGGAATGAGTTTTCTGTATAGAAAAGGAGCGAACATAGGAAGAAACGTCGAGACTATAATTGTATTTGTGAGAATGAATTTTACAAACAAAAAAGGAGTGAACTCACGAAGCCACTTTGGTAAAAACGAAAAATAACTCACCACCAAGTTTAATATCACAAAGGGATACAGAAATATCATCACTATAAGGATAATAAACAAGGATATAGAACTGAAAGCAAAAGACTCACCACGCAAGGACGCATCCAATGCTAGTCATAGGTGCCCAGCAAGCCAATCACGTGAGTGATGGCACGTGTGACTTGATACAGAATCTTTTTGCTTATTATATTTTGGCGTATATCACTTTATAACTATTGCATATGTGCATATATATATTGTGATGTCCTTGGATTTGTGCAATGG
Source organism: Musa acuminata AAA Group (assembly GCF_036884655.1). NCBI lineage: Eukaryota > Viridiplantae > Streptophyta > Magnoliopsida > Zingiberales > Musaceae > Musa > Musa acuminata. The sequence continues at coordinate 16,943,250 of NC_088355.1, read as the reverse complement.
GAATCGGATCGTGATGAGATCACGATAATGAGATCGATTCACCTTTAAACACATATCCTAAATAATCCCAGTCATAGGTTACTCGCGAGGGACATCGTGATAACCGGATAGACTGGTGTGCTGTATACCCGTCCATATGATGGATGCAGCTGGTCTCATAGCTGCTCGTGTAGGGACACTAGGGATACAGTACAGGTGCTCATTGGAGAATGAGTTCACTGATTGATCCGCTTACGGAATGCTGGATGGTTGATGATGCCTTATTGTCAGACAGCGATTCCGTAGTCCTAGTGGTGTATCTGGTCCTTAGACTTGAGACACCAAGGATGTCCTGTATGAGTGCTCCACTCTTTGATACCAGACTTATAATTTTGGCTGTCCCAGATCTAGTACAGCTGGTCATTGGGAGTGGTAGTCGACCTTACGAGGGCTATTGAGTGTCAATAGAGGATCATCCACTCTCGGCGTCATGAGAGGAATATCCTATGTGTTCTTGCTCAGACAAATCCTTGGCCAGGGTCATTCGGGTTGAGAGAGAAAGAGTTCTCCGGGAGAATCCGATTAGAGCGAGACTTGAGTAGAAATCGTATGGGTCTGACAGCACCATGCTCGATATATGGTCTTTGGGATATTAGATGGATGAGGGACTATAGGTACATGGTAACTGAGGACAGACATGTCCAATGGATTGGATTCCCCTGTATCGTCTGGGGACTATGGCGTAGTGGCCTAGTACGTCCGTAGTCGATGAGTTAAGTGAATTATTACAGAGATAATAATTCACTGAGTTAGAAGGAGTTCTGACAGGTATGACTCACGGCCAGCTCGATATTGGGCCTAGAGGGTCACACACATATGGTAGGCATTGCGATGAGTAGAGGTTCGGATATGAGATATCCGACGGAGCCCTTGTCTTATTGGATGCAGATCCAATACCCACTAGGGAAGGACCCATTAGGGTTTGACACGGGATCTCTATAAATAGGAGGGATTCACAGCCTCATAGGCTAGAGTCTTTGCTTGCCTTTCCTATTCTCCTCTCCCTCTCCACCTCAGAGTAGGCCTGGAGATTTGAGGAGCGTCGTCGCATCCCTACTGTGTGGATCACCGCTTGAGAGGAGGACGCTTGACCTCCTTTCACCCTCTCCTAAGGATCTGCAAGGAAACAGGGATATACGATCTCCCTAGGTAACACAATCTCTATACGCAGTTTTGTGTTTTGCGGATTTTTTGCGCACCAATCTTCGCACGACGACGAACATCTTTTTGGGAATCGGGGATTTTTGTTTTCTTGTTCTTCCGCTGTGCATATGATGTCGCCCCCCATGATTTCCCAACATCCAAGACGTATGGAGTTCACGAGAGCAACTCCAAGAGAGCTTCTGCCACTATCTTTAGTTTCTAAAATTCCTTCTAAGCCCTAAATACCCAAAATAAGTACTAGTCAATGAAACAACCCTTTATACATAGGGAATTTCAAAATTAAGTGTTTTACAACTGCTAACCAACTCATTTAATGCATTCCTTGGTCATGAAGAAAAGCACCTTAAAATAGCTTTATCTTTGTACAGAGAATATGCTGATGAGTTATCCTATTTAAGTGGGCTGTGTAGAAGATTATGAGACAACATTGTTGGCTGAAAAAAAAACCATATTATTAGTAATGTCCATATAAGCAAATTGTAGCAAATTAGACACTCCCATGTCAATCTTCCCTGGTTGAAAAAGAATTATCCTCAAGTCCTTATTTGTTTCGTCAACATGATTGTGAAAAAGAATTAAATCAGCAACATTAAATGTTGGGAACACTCCGTAATCTTTAGGTAGCTCGATCTTAAGCACTTTGAATCGTCTATGAGCATGTTCATTGTCTATGCGATAGAAATTGTGTCATCAGTTTTCTTTCAAAATCTATTCAACACCCCCCCATTCTGTATAACCCCCGGTATTAGTTTGGTATTAGAGATTAAGGCTAGAGATCATGGTAAGGCAAAATGAAAAAGATGTAGTTGGTGAAGGTAGTGACCATGAAGATGATGCTAAGTCGTTGAGGCTATAGCTACAAAGATTGTTGCGTAATCTATAAGAAAAAATAAAATAATTGGAGAACTTCGAAGTAGAAATAGCCAATATGAAAATGATGTCCATGAGTTTGCTTCTGATGATGATACACCTACTCTTCCAAGGGAGTCGAGAAGATGTCGGACAAGAAATGGAGTCCAATACGAGTGGCACAATAAATATAACCCAAGATTGGAGATTCTATAATTTGAAGGTAAAATAAATATTGATGACATTATCGATTGGCTTAATACAGTAGCAAGAATTTTTGATTTTCATTAAACCACTAAAACAAAAAAAGGTCAAACTTATGACATTAAAACTTAGACGAAATGCATCTTTTTGGTGGGAAAATATGTAGAAATAAAGAGAATGTGAGGGGTAGAGTAAAATCGTGATATAGGAAAAAATAAAAATGGAGCTAACGAGAAAATATTTACCTCATAATTATAGGTAAGAGATATTTCTCAAAATCCATGATTTTAAGCAAAAATATCTTAGTGTGGAGGAGTGCACTACAGAATTTGATAATATGATGTTAAAAGGAGAGCTTGTGGAATCGAAAGAGCATGAAATTGTAAGACACTTAGGACATCTGAAAATGATATTACTAAAGTGGTTCAACTGCAGCCATATTGGTCTTTAAAAAATGTGAGTAAGCTGGCATTCAAAATTGAAAAATAACATAAGTTTGAAAAGAGTTATCGATATGGTTCAAAAGAAGAATATACCAAAGGAGGAAGTTCAAAGCCTACTGTCTAAAGTAATGTGATTTCGAAGGTGCAAGAAAATAGTGAAGATTCTATTAGCAGTAAAAAAACACTTAACTCTTCTACCCCAAGTGGTCGAAAATACTTCAAATGTTATGGTTTTGGGCATATTGCTTCAGATTGTCCAAACAGGAGGATTATAAATTTGGTTAAAGATCATAGTGATGGAGGAGAAGATGAAGCCAATGATAAACCAAAATATGATGATAAGGAGGAAGAGGTTACTTATGTGGTCATAGTCTATCTATTGTACTGCAACGTAGCTTACAAGTGTCCTTTGTGGCCGAGGATGAAAGTTAGGTGAGAAAAAACATGGTTTACACTAAATGCAATTCTCTTAGCAAGGTGTGCTTTGTGATCATTGACAGTGGCAGCTTTGAGAACGTGTTATCTTTGGATATGATGCAGAAGCTAAAGTTGAATACAATCCCTCATCCACATCCATACCAATTATGTTGGTTGTAGAAAGGCAATGATATCAAGGTAACTAAAAGATGTTTTGTTTCATTTTCTTTTGGCAAGTATTATTAAGACGAAGTATGGCGTGATGTTGCTCTTATGGACGCTTGTCATTTGTTATTGGGAAATCCTTGGCATTATGATAGAAGGATGTTGTATGACAGCTACAAATATACTTATTCTTTTAACGTGAATGAAAAGAAGATTATCTTAGCTCCTTTATAACCTTCTGAAATCAGTGCACCAAAGAAGGAAGTTAGCACTTTTATGTTCTATGGTGACTGTAAAGGGGAATTAGACAAGCATGGTCATGTTATGGCTCTAGTAATAGTAGAGGAAAATGAACAACACAAGAAGACACTAGCAATCATGAAACAAATCCTAGAGGAGTTTAAAGATGTTATGCCCGAAGAGATTCCACATGGCCTTCCACCTTTGAGAGACATCCAGCATCACATCGATCTTATTCTAGGGGCTATTCTACCAAATATGACAACATATAGAATGAGTACCAATGAGCATAAATAACTTCAAAGGCAAGTTGATGAATTGGTGAACAAGGGGTTAAAGAGCATGAGTCCTTATGTGGTTCCAGCCTTATTGGTGCCTAAGAAAGATGGTTCTTGGAGAATATGTATGGACAGTCGTACCATCAACAAAATCACAATAGACTATCGTTTTCCTATTCCAAGGTTAGATGATTTACTTGATCAATTATGTGGTGCTTATATTTTCTCTAAAATTAATTTGAGGAGTGGCTATCACCAAATAAAAATAAGGCCAAAAAATAAGTGGAAAACATATTTTAAAACTAGAGAAGGCTTATATGAATGGTTGGTTATGCCATTTTGGCTATCTAATGCTCCTAGCATATTCATGAGATTTATGAATCACATACTTAAGCCATGCATTGGAATATTTGTTGTAGTTTACTTGGACGATATATTGGTTTACAGCAAGAGCGAATAGGAGCAAAAGCTTTATGCTAATCTAAAGAAGTATGATTTCTTTACTTCTAGTGTTGTGTTTTTGAGGTATATTATTTCAAAAGATGGAGTCATGATTGATCAAAGTAAGGTAGCAGCTATTCTCAATTAGCTAACACCTGCTTTATTGCATGATGCATGGAGTTTCCATGGCTTAACTTCGTTTTACAAAAGATTCATCAAGGGTTTTAGCTCCATTGTCGCTCCAATCACCGAATGTCTGAAATGTGATAAATTCAAATGGACTAGTGAGCCTAATGATGCTTTTATGCTTTAAAAAAAAAAAGGTGACCGAAGCTCCTATCTTAGTTCTACCAAATTTGACAATGTGTTTGAGGTTTAATGTGATACATCTAATGTGGGAATTGGTGTTATTTTAAGTCAAGAAAGAAAGCCCGTTACTTTTGTTAGTGAGAAGCTGAATGATACAAGAAGGAAATATTCTACTTATGATAAGGAGTTCTATACCATTTATCGAGTTTTATCTCATTGGAGTCAGTATCTTCTTACCAAGTCATTTGTGCTATATTCAGATCATGAGGCATTAAAGTTCATTAATTACCAACATAACCTAAACAAAAGGTATGCAGTTTAGGTGGAGTTTTTGAAATCTTATAACTGTACAATCAAGCATAAATCGGGTGTTCAAAATGTAGTTGCTGATACATTGAGCAGAAAGCATTCTTTATTATCAATAATGGAAGTCAAAGTGGTTGGATTTTAAACATTCAAATAACTCTGTGAGAATGATGTGGATTTTGGCTCAATATGGTAGAATTGCAAATCAGGTTCCTTTCAATAATTTTCTATCTTTGATGGTTTTCTTTTTCGAGCTAATGATTTATGTGTTCCATCTTGTTCTTTGAGACAAGTAATTTTATCTGAAGCTAATTGTGGTATTTTGGGCAGACATTTTGGTAGAGATAAGACTCTAGCTCTTGTTCAATCAAACTTTTCTTAGCCTAAGTTGTTTAAAGATGTGGAGAGACATGTAAAGCAATGCCGAGTGTGTCATTTGGCGAAAATAAGAAGTTAAAATTCTGGACTATACACTCCATTGCCTATGCTAAATACTCCATGGGAGGATATGAGTCTTGATTTCGATTTGGGACTGCCAACAACTCAAAGGAACAAAGATTATATCATAGTTGTTGTTGACAGATTTTCAAAAATGTGTCACTTTGTTCCTTGCAATAAATCGAATAATGCATCTCATATTGTTGATTTGTATTTTAAGGAGATTGTTAAATTGCATGGTATTCCGAAAACTATGGTATCTAATCGAGATTCAAAATTTCTTAGTCATTTTTGGAGAACTCTTTGGAGGAAGCTGGGTACTTCTTTAAATTTCAATAGCTCGCATCATCCATAAACCGATGGGAAAACTGAGTTAATGAACAAATGCATAGGAAATTTGCTTAGAAGCTATGTTGGCAAGAATATTAAGTAGTGGGATCTCATTCTTTCATAAATTGAGTTTGCCTATAATCGTTCTATGCATCATAGTATTGATAAGAGTCCTTTTAAGGTTGTTTATGAAGCTAATCATGCTGGTCCTTTAGACTTCGTCCCTCATTCGATAACTATGCAATTTAGTGGAGATGCTGATGAGAGAGTAAAGCAGATAAAGAAGCTACATGAGGTTGTTAAAAAAAATATAGAAAAGCAAAAAGTGAGGTACATGGAAGCTGCTAACAAACACATAAAACATATGGAGTTTAATGTTGGTGATTTGGTCTGGTTTCATCCAAGGAGAGGTTTCCACTGGGCAAATTTGGAAAATTAAAACCAAAGGCTGATGTTCGATTCAAAGTGAACTTCTTGTTTTCGGCAAATGAGACACTCGGCATTGCTTTACATGTCTCTCCACATCTCTAAACAACTTAGGCCAATAGAAGTTTGATTGAACAAGAGCTAGATTCTTGTCTCTACCAAATATCCACCAAAACACCATAATGAGCTTCAGTTAGAATTACTTATCTCAAAAAATAAGATGGAACACATAAATCATTAGCTCGAAAAAGAAAACCATCAAAGATAGAAAATTATTGAAAGGAACCTGATTTGCAATTCTGCCATATTGAGATGAAATCCACATCATTCTGATAGAGATCTTTGAATGTTTAAAATCCAACCACTTTGACTTCCATTGCTGATAATAAAGAATGCTTTCTGCTTAATGCATCAGCAACTACATTTTGAACAGTTGATTTATGCTTGATTGTACAATTATAAGATTGCAAAAACTCCACCTAAGCTGCATGCCTCTTGTTTAGCTTGTGTTGGTGATTAATGAACTTTAATGCCTCATGATCTGAATATAGCACAAATGGCTTGGCAAGAATATACTAACTCCAATAAGATAAAGCTTGATAAATGGCATAGAACTCCTTATCATAAGAAAACTATTTTCTTCTTGTATTATTCAGCTTCTCATTAAAAAAAGTAATGGGCTTTCCTTCTTGACTCAAAACAGCACTAATTCTCATATTAGATATATCACATTCAACCTCAAACATATTGTCAAAATTTGGTAGAATTAAGATAGGAGCTTTGGTCACCTTTCTTTTTAAAAGCACAAAAGCTTCATTAGCCTCACTAGTCCATTTGAATTTATCTATATTTGGTGATTGGAGTGACAATAGAGCTGAAACCTTTGATGAATCTTTTGTAAAACAAAGTTAAGCCATGGAAACTCCTCACATCATGTAATGAAGCAGGTGTTGGCCAATTGAGAATATCTGCTACCTTATTTTGATCAATCATGATTCCATCTTTTGAAATAACATACCCCAAAAACATAATACTAGAAGTAAAGAAATCACACTTTTTTAGATTAGCATAAAGCTTTTGCTCCTTTTCGCTCTTGCTGTACACCAATATATCGTCAAAATAAACCATAACAAATATTCCAATGCATGGCTTAAGTATATGATTCATAAATCTAATGAAAGTGCTATGAGCATTAGATAGCCCAAATACCATAACCAACAATTCATATAAGTCTTCTCTAGTTTTAAAATCAATTTTCTACTCATCTCCGGCCTCATTCTTATTTGGTGATAATCACTCCTCAAATCAATTTTAGAGAAAATATAAGCACCACACAATTGATCATGTTAATCATCTAACCTTGGAATAGGAAAATACTAGTCCACTATGATTTTGTTGATGGTGTGACTGTCCATACACATTCTCCAAGAACCATCTTTCTTAGGCATCAATAAGGCTGGAACCGCATAAGGACTCGTGCTCTCCCGAATTAACCCCTTGTTTACTAATTCATCAACTTGCATTTGAAGTTCTTTATACTCTTTGGGACTCATTCTATATGCTGCCTTATTTGATAGAATAGCCCTCGGAATAAGCTCAAAGTGATGTTGGATGTCTCTCAAAGGTGGAAGGTTATGTAGAATCTCTTCATGCATAACATCTTTAAACTCCTCCAGGATTTGTTTCATGATTGCTAGTGTCTCCTTGTGTTGTTCATTTACCTCTTCTACTACTAGAGCCATAATACGACCACCCTTGTCTAATTTACCTTTACATTCATCATAGGACATAAAAGCTTTAACTTTCTTCTTTGGTACACTGATTTCGGAAGGTTGTAATGGAGCTAAGATAATCTTTTTTTCATTCACGTTAAAAGAATAAGTATGTTTGTAGCCATCATACAACACCCTTCTATCATAATGCCAAGGTCTTCCCAACAGCAAATGACGAGCGCCCATTGGAGTAACACCACACCATACTTCGTATTTATAATACTTGCCAATAGAAAATAAAACTAAACATCTTTTGGTTATCTTGATATCATTTCCTTTCTGTAACCAACATAATTGGTATGGATGTGGATGAGGGATTGTATCTATTAGGACTCTAGCTTAGAGAGTCCTAATAGAGAGGGGCATTCATATTAAACTACCTAGCTAACTCCTATTAAAGTGGTGAAGAAGCTGACTAGGGTTAGGAAGTTATTTCTTAGAAAAGCAATAAGAGTTGTAATGGAATATGAGTTTTGAGTAGGAGTCCTATTAGGAGAGGAGTTGTAATGGAATAGGAGTTTTGAGTAGGAGTCATATTAGGAGTTAGGGTTTAGAAGCCCTATAAATAGCCGTGTATTCATCCTCTTTTAATAAGTAATAAATAAATCTTTTCTGCAGCCTTTGAGCAGCAATTTGCAGAAAGGAACCCCTATAAAGTTCCAAGGAGGCCGATCCCCTAAAGAGATCAACCTCATGTTTAGAATATGCAATGGTTCTAACATCTGGTATCAGAGAAGCGATCTTGCTACTTTTGTTGCCATCTCTATCGTCCACCACCACCCAAGCAATTCCCATAATTGCTCTTAACGTCGCCATCTCTATCGTCATCTTCTGTCATAGATCAAATCAATCTACTACCGTCATCTCAAATTGCATCAGAGATATGGTATTCTCCTATCACCAATAGCTTTTGCTGTTGTAATCTTCAATTCAAAATACCAAGAAGAAGTCTTCTTATCTATCCTGCGCTACAAATTCCTTGCGAATGAAGGATTGCTGTAGAAAATTTCAACCGCATATTATTGCCTTAACCGATCTATTTGTAATCCTTTTTGAACAAAATTTCTTATACACTTTATAAATCATCTTGGCTTCCATCTAAGATTGATCTATTGAGGAATTCATCTCTAAAAACATTCTTGTGTTGCTGTAAATTTTTGTCGCAAACCGTTGAAATATTTCGATGAGAATTATGCTATCGTAATTTGCACCAATTTCCTTGTTGTTATACTGCCGAAATTTTCTTGATTAAATTAGTCATCCTTGCTATTATATAAATTAAGATTTTGCTATCAAATTTCCTCTATAAATCTCTTGGTTTTTGCTAGAAATTCATCAAGAAACCATTGTTTCTTTGACGACAATTCTGCTCTTACAAGACAACACATACTTGCAGCAACTGCCACTGATTTCTATTAAACCTTTGCTACCATCTATTATATATTTAAAACTTTTTCCCTAACCTTCATCCACTACTATCACAGCCCTAAAACTCTACCAAACCACACCCTCAAACTGCACCCAAAACAACAACAAAACAAGTCTAAACCGCAGCCTACATCCACCAATCCACCAACCCTTTCGACCATCATTTCTCTCAACCTATACATGGCTTTAACCTGACAATAAAAGAGAGATCTTAACATCACAGATTTGGAGGTATATACTATGGCATTCGAGGAGGCAATCGATGCTAAATTTGAAGCCTTCGAGGTGCGAATGAAGGATAGATTCAAACTCTCTTTATCGAACTCAGTTTGGGCTGACCACCAAGTCCGAAGAAATCACATCAAGGAGAGAGTTCTGACCAATTGCACCAAACCTGAAGAGGTGACTTCCAAGAGAGGGGAGGCTCTATGAACGATCCCAACTATCCACACATGAGGGTGGACTTCCCTAGATAGGAAGAAAGAGACCCAATTGGTTGGATCTCGTGCATGGAGCGATATTTTCGGTACCACAAAATCACGGATGCATCTATGGTGGAAATTATGGCTATACATCTTGAAGGGGATGCCATATAGTGGTTTGACTGGTTTGAACACACTCATGGAGTCCTCTCATGGTGATAATTCAAAGGACTGCTGATCCGCTTTGGACCAACCGATTACGAGAAGATTGACAAACAAGTAGCAAAGATCCGACAAACCTCCACCATTCAGGAGTACCGAACTAGGTTTGAAAGATTATCTAATCAAACTCATGATTAGTTTGAAAAACAACTATTGGGGACCTTCATTGAGGACTTAAAGCTGGAGATCCGGGGAGAAGTTAAAGCACGATAACCGTACACGCTTATGGTAGCCATATCTTTCGCACGACTTCAAAAGGAGCGATTGAACCATGAAGCCCAGAGGACTAGGGTTGCTCCCCAATAAGCAATACTAAAGCCCTCAGCCCCCCCTACTATCAACCAAGTTATTGCACTAAAAAGGTTGACAAGAGAAGAGCTTCGGGAGTGATCTGCGAAGGGGTTATGTTGGCACTACGACGAGCCGTGGAGCCGCGAGCATCGCTGTAGAAAAGGGAGAATTCTTATGATTAAACTAGTAGAAGAAGAGGTCATTGAACATCCAGAAGAGAGCCTTAAACATGAAGAAGAATATGCGGAAGAAGAGCCACAACCGACCGATGTTACGGTACATGCACTAGCCGACTACTCAAACCCGCAAATGATGAAAGTTGTAGACCTTCTTAAACAACAACTAATCACTATTCTCATCAACAAGGGCAGCACTAATAACTTCCTAAATAGTAAGGTTGCTGCTCGAATGATACTCCACATCGAAGGTTACAACAAGTTCGACGTAAAGGTCGCTGACGAAAGAATCCTAAAGTGCGACCAAAGATGTCCGCAGGTGAAACTATTACTACAAGACCAAAAAATTATCATCGACTTCTTCTTCCTACCAATTGATGACTATGAGGCCATGCTTGGCATAGAATGGCTGATGACACTAGGTGATGTCTCTTAGAACTTCTCCAAATTAATTATGAAATTATACTGCAAAGGCAAACAGATCATCCTACGTGGGAAGCGCGGAAGCAATGTAACCACAGTTTCGAACCAATAAATGGAGAAAGTTTTGCACAAGGTAAATGGTGGCTTTTTGATGCATCTCCAGAAGCAACTAGAGGGGAAGAAAATAGAAATTGAAGATCAAAATCTCATCGAATTGCTTGTTGAATTTACCGACATTTTTGTTGAGCCACACGGTCTTCCTCTTACTCGGCAACATGACCATCGGATTCCAATCCTTCTGGGCAAGCCACCAGCGAACACTTGGCTGTACCAATATCCTCACCTCTAGAAGGATGAAATTGAAAAGATCGTAAAGGAGATGCTTGAAACAGGGGTGATTCGGCCAAGTTGCAGCCCCTATTCCTCACCGGTGCTACTTGTACGCAAGAAGGACGGAACATGACGGATGTGCATCGACTACCGAACTTTAAATGATATCACCATTAAGGACAAGTACCCAATAATAGTAGTGGATGAACTTCTTGATGAGTTAAAAGGAGCTCGAGTCTTCACAAAGTTGGACCTCCGATCCGGTTACTACCAAATTCGGATATGTGAAAACGACATTCCAAAAACTACATTCCGCATACATAACGACCATTATGAATCGTTGGTAATGCCTTTTGGATTCACTAATGCTCCTTTAACCTTCCAAAGTCTCATAAATGATATTTTTCAAAGCTTTCTTCACAAATTTGTGCTGGTATTTTTCGATAATATTCTTATTAAACTCCTTATGTTTTATGTGTTTGTTGGCAGCTTTCATGTACCTCTCATTTTTGCTTTTCTATATTTGCTTTAACACCCTCATGTAGCTTCTTTATCTACTTTACTCTCTCACCAGCATCTTAAATAAATTGCGTAGTTGTCGAATGAGGGATGAAGTCCAAAAGACACTAGCAGGATTAGCACCATAAACAACCTCAAAAGGATTTTTACCTATACTATGATGCATAGAACGATTATAGGCAAACTAAATTTATGGAAGAATGAGATCCCACTACTTAATGTTCTTGCCAACAAAGCTTCTAAACAAATTTCCTATGCTTCTGTTTGTTACCTCAGTTTGCCCATCGATTTGTGGATGATGCGAGCTGCTGAAATTCAAAGAAATACCCAGCTTCCTCCAAAGAGTTCTCCAAAAATGACTAAGAAATTTTGAATCTCGATCATATACCATAGTTCTTGGAATGCCATGCAATTTAACAATCTCCTTAAAATACAAATCAACAATATAAGATGTATTATTTGATTTATTATGGGGAACAAAGTGAGATATTTTTTAAAATATGTCAATAACAACCATAATAGAATCCTTGTTTCTTTGAGTTATTAGCAGTCCCAAAACAAAATCAAGACTTACATCCTCTCATGGAGCATTTGGCACATGCAATGGAGTATACAATCCAGAATTTTGACTTCTTATTTTCACCAAATGACACACTCGGCATTGCTTTACATGTCTCTCCACATCTCTAAATAACTTAGGCCAATAGAAGTTTGATTGAATAAGAGCTAGAGACTTGTCTCTACCAAAATGACCACCCAAAACACCACCATGTGCTTTAGTTAAAATTACGTATCTCAAAGAACAAGATGGAACACATAAAGCATTAGCTCGAAAAAAAACCCATCAAAGATAGAAAATTCTGGAAAGGAACCTGATTTATAATTCTTCTATATTAAGCCAAAATCCACATCATTCTCATAGAGATATTTGAATGTTTCAAATCCAACTACTTTAACTTCCATTACTGATAATAAAGAATGCTTTCTGCTCAATGAATCAATAACTATATTTTGAACACCTGATTTGCGTTTGATTGTAAAGTTATAAGATTGCAAAAACTCGACCTAAGCTGCATGCCTCATGTTTAGCTTGTGCTGATGATTAATGAACTTTAATGCCTCATAATCTAAATATAGCACAAATATCTTGGCAACAAGATACTGACTCCAATGAGATAAAAAGCTTGATAAATGACATAGAACTCCTTATCATCAGTAGAATATTTCCTTCTTGTAACATTCAGCTTCTCACTAAAAAAAGGATTGGGTTTTCTTTCTTGACTCAAAACAACACCAATTCATACATTAGATGCATCATATTCAACCTCAAATACATTGTCAAAATTTGGTAGAACTAAGTTAGGAGCTTCGGTCACCTTTCTTTTTAAAAGCACAAAAGCATCATTAGCTTTACTAGTCCATTTGAATTTATCACTTTTCAGACAATCAGTGATTAGAGCGACAATAGAGTTGAAACCCTTGATGAATCTTCTGTAAATTGAAGTTAAGCCATAGAAACTCCTCACATCATGCAATGAAGCAAGTGTTGGCCAATTGAGAATAACTTCTACCTTACTTTGATCCATCATGATTCCATCTTTTGAAACAACATACCCCAAAAATACAACACTAGAAGTAAAGAAATCACACTTCTTTGATTAGCATAAAGCTTTTGCTACCTCAAAATAAGAAAGATCTCTTTCAAATGATTCATATACTCTTCTTCTCTCTTGCTGTATACCAATATATCGTCAAAGTAAACTACAACAAATATTTCAATGCAAGGCTTAAGTATATGATTCATAAATCTCATGAAAGTGCTAGGAGTATTGGCTAGCCCAAATGACATAACCAATAATTCATATAAGCCTTCTCTAGTTTTAAAAGCTATTTTCCCCTCATCTCTGAGCCTCATATTCTTATTTGATGATAGTCACTACTCAAATTAATTTTAGAGAAAATATAAGTATCACATAATTGATCAAGTAAATCCTCTAACCTTGGAATAAAAAAATGATAGTCCATTGTGATTTTGTTGATGGTGCAATTGTTCACAAACATTCTCCAAGAACCATATTTCTTAGGCACCAATAAAGTTGGAACCATACAAGGACTCATGCTCTCCCGAATTAACCCCTTATTCACCAATTCATCAACTTGCCTTTGAAGTTCTTTATGCTCCTTGGGACTCATTTTGTATGCTACCTTATTTGGTAGAATAGCCCCTAGAATAAGATCAATATAATGTTGGATGTCTCTCAAAGGTGAAAGGCCATGTTGAATCTCTTCAGGTATAATATCTTTAAACTCCTCTAGGATTTGTTTCATGATTGCTGGTGTCTCCTTGTATTGTTCATTTTTCTCTATGACTACTAGAGCCATAACATGACCACCATTGTTTAATTCACCATTACAATCACTAAAAGATATAAAAGTGCTAACTTCCTTCTTTGGTGCATTGATTTCGGAAGGTTGTAATGGAGCTAAGATAATATTCTTTTCATTCACCTTAAAAAAATAAGTATGTTTGTAGCCATCATACAACACCATTCTATCATAATGCTAAGTTCTTCCCAATAGCAAATTACGAGCGTCCATAGGAGCAACATCACACCAAACTTCGTCTTTATAATACTTGCCAATAGAAAATGAAACTAAACATATTTTAATAACCTTGATATCATTTCCTTTCTGCAACCAACATAATTGGTATGGATGTCAATGTGGGATTGTATCCAACTTTAGCTTCTACACCATCTCCAAAGATACCACATTCTCAAAGCTACCGTTGTCGATTATCACCAAGCACACCTTGCTAAGAGAAGTGCATTTAGTGTGAAACAAGTTTTTTCTCACAAACTTTCATCGGCGGCCATATAGGACACTTGTAAGCTACGTTGCAGTAAAATAGACAGACCATGATCATCATAAGTAACATTTTCCTCATCATCATCATCATCATATTTTGGTTCATCATCAGCTTCATCTTCTCCTCCATCACTATGATCTTCAACCAAAGTTACAATCCTCCTATTTGGATAATCTAAAGCAATATGTCCAAAACTATGACATTTGATGCATTTTCGACCACTTCGGGTAGAAGAGTTAGGTGTTTTTTTACTGCCAACAGATTCTTCACCCTTTTCTTGCACCTTCGAAATCACCTTACTTTGGACAGTAGGCTTTGAACTTCCTCCTTTTGTATATCCTTCTTTTGAACCATATCGATAACTCTTTTCAAACTTCTATTGTTTTTTAACTTTGAATGTCATCTTGCTTACATCATTTAAATACCAATATGGCTGCTGTTAAACCACTTTAGCAATCTCATATTTCAGACCTCCTATGTATCTTACAATTGTTTGCATGAGTTTTCTATACAGAAAATGAGTGAACACATGAAGAAACATCGATAGTAGAATTGTATTTGGTAAAATGAGTTTTCTAAATAGAAAAGGCGTGAACTCACGAAGCAATTTGGTAAAAACGAAAAATAGCACATCATCAAGCTTAAAATCACAAAGGGATACAGAAAGATCACCACCCTAAGGATAATAAACAAGGATAGCGAACTAAAAGCAAAAGACTCACCACTCAAGGACGCATCCAAGAGGTATAGAGTTCACGAGAGCAACTCTAAGAGAGCTTTTGCCAATATCCTCAGTTTTTAAAGTTCCTTTTAAGCCCTAAACCTCAAAATAAGTACTAGTTCTTGAAACAACCCTTCATGCATAGGGAATTTCAAAATGAAGTGTTTTACAACTATTAACCAACTCTTTTAATGCAATCCTTAGTCATGAAGAAAAGCACCTTGAAACTGCTTTATCTTTGTGCAAAGAATATGCTGATGAGCTGTCCTATTTGAGTGGGTTGTGTTGAAGATTATGAGGCAACATTATTGGCTGAAAAAAATATCATATCATTAGCAAGGTACATATGAGCAAATCGTAGCAAATTAGATACTCCCATGTCAGACTATGTTTGGGTGGTACCACCGCCCAGACTGGCGGTACCATCGCTTGACACTAGGTGGTACCATCACCCAATCTGGCAGTACTACTGTTAGGATCAAGAGCACTAAGAGGGGGGGGGGGGGGGGTGAATTAGTGCAGCGGAAAAATTTCTGCGATTAAAACGAAACTGCGTTTGAACGATAAAAATGATTTCTATGTGAAAGCCAATTCTAAGATTACTTAAACTTAAGATCAAGCAAGATGATGTTAAAGTCAATCTATGAAGGTAGTTTGCAATTATGATGAAAACCAGAATATAAGCGCAAACTGAAATACGACGTTCGTACGAAGAAACTGATTTACGTCTAAATGTTGATTCATAAATCACTTGATTAGGAAAGATGCAGTTTAAGCAAGGGTATAAAGGTAGTTTGCAGTTATGGTAGAAATCAAAACGTAAACGTAATTTGAAATATGATGATCGTACGAAAAAGCATATTTACGTCTAAACGCTGATTCGGAAAGTGCAAAGCTTGAAACCCGATCGTATATGCATAAAAAGCAGTAAGCTTCAGAGGGGGTTTGCAGTAACGAGCTTCTTTGGCAAGCTTATGGACTTCTCGGATTTGTTCCCGCAGAACCTCCGACGACTGTCCGAACTTCCGTCGAACTTTCGAACTCTCAATGTGATCATTGTCTTGACTCCGGCGCAACTCCTGCTGCATATCTCACTTTCATCGTAGTTAATCCTGCACACTTATCTCAACATATAGATTAGATAACAAATGACAATTGACTTCATCATCAAAATCCGAGATTCAACAATCTCCCCCTTTTTGATGATGACAATCAATTGATAATGGAGTTAACCTTAACTCCCCCTATCTATATGCCATTTGAGATAAGTCATTCTTGAATTCAAGACCTAAGAATTCAAGAGACATATTGATAAGTTAAATCATTTGAACTTATCAATACTCCCATCATGATTCCCATCATGATGTATCTCTCTGAAGATGATGTCAAGGCTTGACATTCATTTTCAAAATTTACATAACAATTTTGAATGATGGTAATTATAGCAATTCATCATATTGTAAGATATCAACATGTAAAGCTGTGAAGTAAGATTTTGATATCATTACATGATGTACACATTTCAAATATTTTAGCAAGTGTTGCATTTCTTCACATGGTAAGATATCAACTCAAGGCATAATGCAAATTAATGCATGGCATCTGTTTATATATCTCTTGGTGATGCAAGCATGGCATAATCATAGCATTAGTGTTTATAGCGTCAATTCATATATTTCTCCCCCTTTGTCATCAACAAAAAACATGGTAGTTGTGATACCAGGAGAACAATATAAGCAAGTTATCAAGCATATAAAGGAAGGCATGATACGTAGATTGCTTTGAATACTTCTTCCTTTTTGTTTTGTTATAATCCTTTATGCATGAAGGAGGAAAGTCATTTGTGATTCCAGCTATTTGTGAGTTTACTTTGAGTCAAGATATGTGTTTGTAATAGCTTTTTGCAAGTAAAAATACTATCATCCATATTTCAAGATAGAATTCATAAGCAGGAATCATTTCATCAAATCCATTTCAGAAAAAAATATTTTTCATAAGAGTGTATGAGAAAATTTGATTTTTAGCATTCCAATTGTTAAGCGAATCCGAAAAGTGAAATGAACTCTTTCATGCATTCGGACAAGATTATGCTACAAATTTTCAAATACAATCATGAAGACAAAACATTTTTGTATTCAACACATAATTTTCAACATGTTATTTAGGCATGTAATGGCAATCAAGTGATTTGATCATTCAATGAAGTCCGAAAAATAATTTTAACTAGTTTATCTATATCAACATTCCTAATTCTCTTCTTATGAAATCAAATTGTTCTTCCCTTAGAGGTTTTGTAAAAATGTCAGCTAGTTGATGTTTAGTGTTAATATCATGGCAATGACTTATCAACTGCATTGGTATATCACTTTTTCAAACTATATTTTTCAAGGCACAAGGTTTTCAAAACATTTAGTTTCAATGTAATATCCGAGATAAACAACGATAGATGTTTACAACTCTGCATATGCTCAAAATATATCAGGTAACCATATCAAGGATCAAGGCAAAGCTCATCATGGCGAGTAACATAAGGAGTTTACAATAACAATAGATGATTGTGTTCATACAAGCTCATTCATGAAGTGGAAAATTAAAGTGCCTAAACAAAGAGTCAAATTGTCGATGAATTTGCTGTAGCTCAGATAGGATTTGATCTTGTCGATGTTTAAGCCGTTCTTGTCTTTGTTCGAATCGGTCCATCCGAATCCCAATATCTTCGACAGATGATGTATGAGTTTGCTCAAATGGATGTGTTTCCTCAAAGGGACAGATCGGAGGAGATTGGGTATCCCTAAAGACTGGTGTTTCCGGTTCTGGTTCAGGTTGAGGGGGATCAGTTCTTCTTGGCATTCTAACCCAGTTGCCGTTTCTATAAAAACATCTTAATCGGTGAAGTAGATTTTTATTTATTATGCTAAATCTATCTACTTTTATTACTTCTTCTTCCGGTGGTATTAGAATATCATAGGCTTTCATTATTCTAGTGATTATACCACCATATGGGAGCATCATGTCTTTCTTAGATAGTTCTAACATGTTTTGTTGGATAAGATAACCAAGACAGATGTCATGTCCTTTCATGATCAAATACATAGTTCCTAATTCTAATTGGCTTACTTCATCATGATGGTATTGTTTAGGGAGAATGATGCTAGTTAGGATATGATGAAGTACCTTAGTGTTTAGAGGCAGTAGATGTTCACAACTTTTAGGAACAAATGCTAAGTTGGGATTGGCAAAAATTGTTCCTAAGGCTTCAACATATATTGTTCCAACAGTTTCATCATCCCATGATCCTCTAAAGTAAAGTCCTCTACTTTTCATGGGAATGCCTATCATGTCGCAAATGAATTTATCCGTAATTGAGATGTGTTGTCCTAAAAGATAGGTAGACATTCTTTCTTCTTCATCTATTTGTATGTTGTTGTAAAACAATCTAACAAGTCTTGGATAGATGGGTTCATTAATTTGTAAAATAGGAAGTAGATCTAAGTTTGTAAACCATTGGATTGTCTCTAAGTCTCTTAGTTCATTTAAATCTACATATTTTCCCTTATTGACACTCCTAAGTTTGAAAGAGGAAAATTTTTCAGCATGGTATTTTGAATCGAAAAGGGTGAGATCAAAATCTTCTACTAATCTCCTCTTTCCTTTGTCCCTTGAGGATCTTTTAGATCCCATAACTACTGCTGTTTAGAAGAATAGTGATGAGCAAGAGTAAATGAATCAAAAAACAGAGTTTAAGGGCTTCTTAGAGAATACCTTAGTGAGATCTTCAAGAGAGGGAAGGATTATTGATGTTTTGCTCCGAAATGAGGGGTATTTGGGATGCTATAAGGGGAGAAATGGGGATGGAGGAGGCTTGGAAGAGTAGAGAGGGGAAGGGAGTGAGTTGGGGTCGGTTTCACCGCCGGCCCTAGCTTGGGTTAAAAAGGGCAGAGTTGTGAGCGGTTGCACCTCTGGTTGGAGCGGTGCAACCGCTTGCAACACGTGACAGCTGGAGGTGCTACCTCCAGCTGGGGAGGTGCCACCGCCTGCAGGCGGTGAGCACTTGTTCTGATCGCAGTGTAATCTGATTTGAGAGTTTTTGTCTTGAGAAGAATTTTCATTCAGAGCAATCAACTTTACTTACGTAATTACGTAAGAGTTTTCATTTTAAGACAAGAACTTTTGCACGATCAAGATAGATCTTTTAACGTGCATACTCTCAATGTCATACACATGTTTGTGATAGTTTGTTCAAGTTGGTAAGCCTTGAAAGTTCATGACAGACTTAGTCAGTTCATGATACAGAGTTGGATTCGAAAGTTATGAACGGATGAAGTTGATGGGTTCAAAAATCCAGAGGATATGTGAATTGAGAATCATACGTTTCTAATTCTGAAATGTCAAATAGGATTGTATCTAAATCGCATTTGTGATTTTAAATTTATAATCTCCATCTGTTATTTAGGCTAGAGAGCATTGCGAGTTCCTTTTTGGATCTTGGGTCATGAATATCGAGAATCCAAGGAGCAGAATATTATTTCTTGCTCCAACTTAATTTTTTTTTTATGTTTTTACAGGAAAGGATGATTTTTAGGTACCCATTTGCTTTTGGGTGCCTCACAAATATATCTACATTGTCTATCATGTTGCATAGAATTTATCATGGTTCCTTTAGGAACCTAAATCAATTTGTTTGGACTAATTTTCTTGAATGGATAATAATGCGTCTTGTGTCCAAATTTGCAACAAAAGTTGCATTTGTTTTGGTGTCGAACATGTAAGATGGGGCCTTTTATGAAGGTGGTTGGATTTTGGTGAGGACTTCTCACAAATCCAATTCCACTTCTTTTGGGAACGTGACCCTTGTTTGCAAGGATCATGTTCAATGACTTGCTACCAACCTCGAATTTCTTCAAGGTGTTCTTAAGTAGCAAGTTTTTCTTTTGGAGAGTTTCTAGATCATGGCATTTTATGCATGAACTTAAACTATCATGATATTCAGTTTTTAACTTATCAAAATTACAAGTAAGACTATCATGCTCCTTTTTTAGCAATTTGTATTTTCTACTAATAATCTTGCATTCATCAAATAAGTCATGGAAGGCATTTAATAATTCATCAAATGATAAATTTGCATCTATTAAATTTGTTACCTCATCTCCGATGGCCATTAAGGCGTAATGAGCAACTTGCTCGGTGTTGGACTCCTCTTCTTCGGACGCATTCGAGTCATCCCATGTTGCTTTGAGCGCCTTCTTCTTTAATGTTCTCTTTTTGACTTGGGGACAATCACTCTTGTAGTGTCTCGGCTTTTTGCATTCATAGCAAATAACTTGGTCCTTCTTGGGTTCAAGTTTATTTTTTGCGTCATTCTTAAACTTGTTTCTTTTAATGAATTTTTTAAATTTTCTTGTTAGAAGTCTCAAGTCATCATCACAGTCCTCATCACTTGAGTTTTCTCTCAAGTGGCCTTCTAAAGTTTTAAGTGCCATATCCTTCCTGTTCTTTGGAAGGATGCCTTCTTGCTCTTCATGAGCTTTACAAGTCATCTCGTAGGTCATTAATGACCCGATTAGTTCTTTAAGAGGGAAGTTGCTTAGATCTTTAGCCTCTTGAATAGTAGTGACTTTAGGATCCCAACTCTTAGGAAGGGATCTTAGAATCTTATTTACGAGCTCAAAATCCGAGAAACTTTTTCCGAGTCCTTTTAGACCATTGACGACATCCGTGAAACGGGTAAACATGTCGCCAATGGTTTCACTCGGTTTCATCTGAAAAAGTTCGAAAGAATGTAACAGAAGATTGATTTTTGACTCTTTCACTCTACTTGTGCCTTCGTGAGTCACTTCGAGTGTGTGCCAAATATCAAATGCGGTTTCACAAGTTGAAACACTGTTAAACTCATTTTTATCAAGTACACAAAATAAGGCATTCATAGCCTTTGCATTAAGAGCGAAAGCCTTCTTCTCCAATTCATTCCAATCGATCATTGGAAAAGAAGACTTCGAAAATCCGTTTTCGACAAGATTCCAAATTCAAAATCCATAGAAATAAGAAAGATCCTCATTCGGGTCTTCCAATAGGTGTAGTCCGTCCCACTGAACATGGGTGGATGTGTAATAGAATGGCCCTCTTGGTTTCCGGCGTATGCCATCTCTCTTGGGTTTTAATCCGTTAGAGAGTTAACCCCGCTTTGATACCAATTGTTAGGATCAAAAGCACTAAGAGGGGGGGGGGGGGTGAATTAGTGCAGCGGAAAACTTTCTACGATTAAAACGAAACTGCGTTCGAACGATAAAAACGATTTCTGTGTGAAAGCCGATTCTAAGATTACTTAAACTTAAGATCAAGCAAGATGATGTTAAAGCCAATCTATGAAGGCAGTTTACAGTTATGATGAAAACCATAATATAAGTGCAAACTGAAATACGACGTTCGTACGAAGAAACTGATTTATGTCTAAATGCTGATTCTTAAATCACTTGATTAGGCGAGATGCAGTTTAAGCAAGGGTATAAAGGTAGTTTGCAGTTATGGTAGAAATCAAAACGTAAATGCAATCTGAAATATGATGATCGTACGAAAAAATAGATTTACGTCTAAACGCTGATTCAGAAAGTGCAAAGCTTGAAACCCGATCGTATATGCGTAGAAAGCAGTAAGCTTCAGAGGAGGTTTGCAGAAAAGATAATATGCTCAAAGTAAATGCAAACCGAGATTTAGAGTGGTTCGGTCAATCTTGACCTACTCCACTTTTGGCTTCCTCCACCGACGAGGTCACCGACGTCAACTAGAGGCCTTCCTTCAATAGGCGAAGGCCAATCACCCTTTTACAGTTTCACTCCTTTCGACGGGCTTAGAAGACAACCCTTACAGAATTTTCTCTCCTCTCTTTACAACTCAGAACTTGGAAGAACAGAGGGAGAAGAACTTTTGGCCTTTACAACAATTTTGAGCTCTAAGAATCACAGAAAATGATCAAGATTTCGGTGTTAGTTCATACCCTTTCAGTGCTGAATGGGTGAGGTATTTATAGGCCCCAACCCAGTTCAAATTTGGAGCTCAAAACTGTCAATTCTCGGAATTCCGGGATCAGGCGATAGCACCTCTTGACTGGAGCGGTTGCATCGCCTAGTAGAGCTCGAAGACTAAGCCTCTGGGTGGTGCTACCTCTTGTCAGGGGCAGTTGAACCTCCTGACAGAGCTCGAAGACCGAGCTCAGGCGATTGCACCTCCTGACTGAGGCGGTTGCACCGCCTGGCAGAGCTCGAAGATTGAGCTCAAGCGGTGCCACCTCCTGTTAGCTCGAAGATTGAGCTCAAGCGGTGCCACCTCCTGTTAGGGGAGGTTGCACCGCCCAGTCTCGCTCGGAGACTAAGCCTCAGGCGGTGCCACCACCTGGCTGGAGCGGTTGCACCTCCCAGTCTCGCTCGGAGACTGAGCCCAGGCAGTGCAACCTCCTGCCTTGGGCGGTTCAACCGCCTGGCAGAAATCAGGGTCCGAATGGATCAACCAATTCGGCCTAATTCGGGTTTTTCAAGGGCCCAATTGCCCCATGATTAAGTTAATGGGATCACCTCTCATTTCCAACTTAATCAATGTGCTAACTACGATTTTTCCTAAGACATTTACTACAACTTGCTCCGGTGCGTCAATCGCTTCTTCCGGCGAGCTTCCGACGAACTTCCGTCGATCATCCGATAAATCCTCGGTGATGCTCCTGCGGACTTCCGGCAAACTCCTGGACTTGCGACGATTCACTTGGCGAGTTCCGACGAGCTTCTTTGGCAAGCTTATGGACTTCTCGGATTTGTTCCCGCAGAACCTCCGACGACTGTCCGAACTTCCGTCGAACTTTCGAACTTTCAACGTGATCATTGTTTTGACTCCGGCGCAACTCCTGCTACATGTCTCACTTTCATCGTAGTTAATCCTGCACACTTATCTCAACATATAGATTAGATAACAAATGACAATTGACTTCATCATCAAAATCCGAGATTCAATAACTACCACCTGACATAGTCTTGGAGACTGTGTCTCGGAGACTGAGCCATTGACGATGCCACCGCCTATACCAGTGATGCCACCACCTATACCAGCAGTGCCACCGCTTGACCTAACTTTTAGGTCACTGAATGGGCCTTTTTATTGGCCCAAAACAGCCCCACTTTAGGCCCAGTTGGCCCCTAATTGAGTTGGCCTAATTACATTCTAAGCCAACTCAATTAGACCTAAACTAACTCAATCTAAATAAATTATTACAAAGCACAAATCATATGTTGTCTGACATGTCATTAGTTCTTCCGACGTTTTGTTCGATCCTTCGGCGCATCATCCTCTCCTTTAGTGTATTACCCAATCAGCATGTTGACTCTCGTAACTTCTGATCTCCTTGGTGCAATGTCCGATCCTTCGACCCGATGCCTGAATTCATGGTACGAAACATTTTGCCGATACGTCGACCAATCCTTCGGCCTGGCGTCCAATCTCCTGATATATTCTATTCTGATCCAACATTCAATTCTTCCTGCTTCAATCAATATACCTCTCCTTGATCAAAACTAGTCCTACGTCACTCAAAACTCATATTAGATCACAAACACATCAATTGATTTCATCATCAAAATCTGATATTAAAAAATCTCCCCATTTTTTATGATGGCAACCAATTGATAACGGAGTTTCAACTAACTCCCCATATCGATATGCCATATTGATAGAACATCAAATTCAAGTTGAGTTCAAGTCAAAGCAATCATGAATCCAATCAACATGTTATCATAAAATCATGCATAATCAAAATTTCAATACATCATTCCATGCATGATCGTCATCATAACTTCTCCCCCCTTTGTCATCAACAAGAAGGAGAAGTGTAAATTTTAGAGATATACAAGTTTAGCAATTTAGTAAATTTTTCATCACTTTAGAACATCCAAGCTAGTGTGTTCGTTCTTCTCTTTTGAGAAGTGCAAGCTAGTAATTTTTGCTCCCTTTGCAATGTTCGAGCTAGCAATTTTTGCTTCCTTTGCAATGCGCAAGCTAGCAAGTTCTTTGAGATTGTATAGTTTAGCAAACTTTTTGCTTCTCTAGAGAAAGCAACTTTTTGTTTCTCTTTACAATATGCAAGCTAGCACTTTTTTGCTAATTTTTATGATGCACAAGCTAGCAAGACTTTCTCCCCCTTTGTCATTATCAAAAAGAAGAGAAGAATTATAATATTATAATTCTTTTTCCTTTACATTAATTTTTAAATCATGACAAAGATAAAATATTATTTTTATTTTAATATAGCATATTGAAATAAGGTATCATTTCAAAAACTGATAATTGTTGACTTTCACATCATTTCATAAAAAAAATCATAAGTATTGTATGCATCATTCCAAATCATAAATATTTTAAATCATGATGGTATCAAAATGTCAAATTACATTACATCCTATCATGCATGATCATATATTCTCATTTGTATATATCAACATAATATCATGAGTATTTTATGCATAATTTAATATCATCACATGAAGAATATCAAGAAAAATTAATTGGGTGATGAGACATACACTTCACGAATACAAGGGAGGCATGAACTAAATTTCAAATTATGAATATTGAAAAATCAAGAGAAAAATTATGATTCTCTTTGGATGACTCAAATAACGAAAAGAAGAATCATAGTAAATGATCTTGATTTATAAAAAAATCTCAAGTTATAATTCCAAGAAATCAAGAAAAAAATCATCATTCATTTAGATAATACTCCTCTTTAGTAAACGACAAGAAGAAACATAGTAATGATACCAATCATGATTCATTTGGATAGTAGATAACAAAAAGAAACATAGAGGATAAAAGATCTGTTGAATCTCATATTTTGATGATAAAATCAATTGATGGGTTAATTGATCTAATCCATATTATTGAGTTAAGTGTGCAGGATTAACTACGATAACCAAAAAATACAAAGCAAGAATACCGGAGTCAAGATCGATGGATGTTTAAGAGTCCGAAGAATCGTCGGAGATGCTGCCGGAACCAACTGAGAAGAAATCGGGAACTTATCGGAATTTTCGGAAGTTCGCCGAAGAGATCGTCGAGAGGTTCACGGAGATCACCGAGATGGCTCGGCTACTCGTTAAAGTCATCACAAGATCGGGAGCTTGCAGGGAGTCCGTCGGAAGAAGTTCGTCGGAAAGCTCGCCGGAACAAGACTCGACGTTCGTGGTTGAAAACTTGCTTAGGATGTTTTTTTTGTTATGTAGTTCACTTGTAATTAGGATTAGGATTAAGAGATAATCCTATATCCTGGTTAGGGGCCAACTAGGCCCAAAGTCAGATTTGGTTTGGGCTAAAATTAAGCCAAACCAGTGAATCGGAGAGTCAGATTTGGTTTGGTTTGGGCACCGCCTGGCTGGGTGGTAGCACCGCCTGGCACCCGAGAGTTGGGCGGTGACACCTCCTGGGCTGGGCGGTGGCACCGCCAGCATCGGGAACATAAGAGAATTCAAATTTTTGGAGCCCAAATTTGAATCCTCTTGAGGCCTATAAATACCCCTCAAGTCTCAGCTGAGAACACAACTTTTTGAGCAGCAAGTGATTGAGAGAAAAGTCTTAGAAGAGTCTTTTCCTTTCTTGTTTTGAATTTGCTAGTGTTCACCTCCTTTCTTGTTGAAAATCTGTAAGAGAGTGAACCGCTTGTAAAAGTTGTAAGAGGGGTATTTGCCCTTCCATTTCAAGAGATTTGCTAGTGGAAGGTGGGAGCCTCATCAAAGAGGGGCCTCGCAAGTGGATGTAGGTCATTTGACCGAACCACTCTAAAATCGGCATGATCTCTGGTTTGCATTTCATTATTGCTATTTACATTACTGCAAACCTTCTTACATGCTTTAGTTCCTTATTACCTTTGCTGCGCAACTTTAAGAATACGCTTTCAAGTTAAGCTTTTCAAGTTCCGTTCTTATCGTACGAAAGATTTGTCGAAACCAACGTTTTAATCCGCTGCACTAATTCACCCCCCCCCCCCCCTCTTAGTGCCGCTCCGATCCTAACAATTGGTATTAGAGCAAGGTTATCTCTCATATTTGGTTTTATACCCAAGAGAGATGGCTTACTCCGGCATGTAAGAGGGTCATTCTATTGCACGACCACCTTTGTTTAATGGGTCGGATTACACATATTGGAAGACTCGCATGAGGATCTTCCTCATTTCTATGGACTTTAAGCTTTGGTCTATTGTCGAGAATGGATTTCAAAAATCTTCTCTTCCGATGAGCGAATGGAATGAATCAGAAAAAAATGTTTTTACTTTAAATGCAAAGGCTATGAATGCCTTGTTTTGTGCACTAGATAAAAATGAATTTAGTCGCGTTTCAATTTGTGATTCGACTTTTGATATTTGGAGAACTCTTGAAGTCACTCATGAAGGCACTAGCCGAGTGAAAGAGTCCAAAATCAACATCCTTGTGCACTCTTACGAACTTTTTCGAATGAAACCAAGTGAGTCCATCGGAGACATGTACACCCGGTTCACGGATGTCATCAATGGACTCAAAGCTCTTGGTAAAGATTTTACTAACTTTGAACTAGTAACTAAAATCTTAAGATCCCTCCCTAAAAGTTGGGATCCAAAAGTTACGGCCATTCAAGAGGCCAAAGACCTTAAAGCATTCTCTCTTGAAGAACTCATTGGGTCTCTAATGACCTACGAAATGACATGTTAAGCTCATGACGAGCTCGAGAACCCCCTTCCAAAGAACAGGAAGGATATGGCACTCAAATCACAAGAAGACCACTTGAAAGGAACATCAAGTGATGAGGACATTGACAATGACATTGCACTTTTGACTCAAAAATTTAAAAAATATTTAAGAAAGAACAAATTTAAAAATAATACAAAAAATAAATTTGAACAAAAGAAGGACCAAGTGATTTGCTATGAATGCAAAAAACCGGGACATTACAAGAACGATTGTCCTCAAGCCAAAAAGAGAACATCAAAGAAGAAGGCACTCAAGGCAACGTGGGATGATTCAAGCGCGTCCATGCTCTAAGTGTGAGCATTTAGAAGCAATAAAAAATAAAATTTTGCTACTTAAAGAAACCTTAAACAAGTTTAAGGTCGGTAGCAAAGAATTAGACATGATCCTTGCAAACAAGGGTCACGTCACAAATAGAAATGGAATTGGATTTATAAAAGGATCACATCAAAATCCTACCACTTTCATAAAAGGACCTACATTGCATGTTTCATCTTATATGAAATGTAACTTTTGTTGCAAATCCGGACATATTGCCTACAAATGTCCGTTTAGGAAAATTAGTCCACATAAATTAATATGAGTTCCTAAAGGAACTATAAAAAATTCAATAATGAATAACAAAATTAGTGGATCAATTTTTAAGGCACCCAAAATCAAATGGGTACCTAAAAATCATCCTCTTTTGTAGACAAACCCACAAGCTAGGAGTAAGTGATGATATCTCGATAGTGGATGCTCAAGACATATGACCGGAGATCCATCTCATTTCTCTATGCTCACTAGCAAAGAAGAAGGGTACGTCACCTTCGGAGACAACAACAAAGGCAAAATCATTGGCAAGGGAACTATTGGTAACAAATTTAGTTTTTCCATTGATGATGTTTTACTAGTTGATGGATTGAAACATAATCTCTTGAGTATTAGTCAACTATGCGATAAAGGTTATATCGTTAGATTCGAATCAAATATGTGTATTATCGAAAAACCAAACAATAACTTGACTATGATTGCATTAAAACAAAATAATGTCTACACCATCAACCTTGATGAACTAAGTAATGAAATGTGCTTCTCCGCTCTAAATGATGATGCTTGGCTTTGGCATAGGAGATTAGGCCATGCAAGCATGAAACTAATATCTAAGATCTCATCTAGAGAATTAGTACGAGGGATTCCAAATATGAAGTTTACTAAGGACAAAGTATGTGATGCATATCAACTAGGTAAACAAATAAAAACTAGTTTCAAACTAAAAAATCAAATTAGCACCACTAGACCACTACAATTGATCCATTTGGACTTATTCGGACCAATTGACACAATAAGTCTAGGAGGAAGCAAATATACATTTGTAATTGTGGATGACTATACTAGGTACACTTGGACCTATTTCTTAGTCCACAAAAGTGATTGCTTCAAGTGCTTCTCTAAATTTTGTAAACTCACTCAAAACAAAAAAGGTTTCATGATTTCATCAATTTGGAGTGATCACGGTGGTGAATTTCAAAATCGTGACTTTCAAAATTTTGTGAAGTTAATGGATACAATCACAACTTCTCCACTCCGAGGAATCCCCAACAAAATGGAGTAGTTGAAAGAAAAAATAGAAACCTACAAGAAATGGCAAGAACTATGTTAAATGAACATAGTTTACCTAAGTATTTTTGGGCCGAAGCCGTAAATACGGCTTGCTACATCATGAATAGAGTCCTAATAAGACCATCCTTATCAAAAGCTCCCTATGAATTGTGGAATAACAAAAAACCAAATATTTCCTATTTTATGTTTTCGGTTGTAAATGCTTTATTTTAAATGAAAGGGATGTCTTAGGAAAATTTGATGCTAAATCCGATGAAGGCATCTTTCTTGGTTACTCTTCCGTTTCTAAGGCTTTTCGGGTTTTTAACAAAAGAACGTTAGTAATAGAAGAGTCTATTCATGTAGTTTTTAATGAAATTTCTAATTTAAAGAAAAATGATTTTGATGATGATCTTGGTTTTGATAATTTGAATTTAAATGAACCCCCTCCTCAAAATAGCCATTTGAATGCATCTTCTTCCGAAATTTCTTTACCCAAAGAATGGAAGTATGTAGATGCTCATCCAAAGGAGCTAATTATAAGAGATACAACAAAAGGGGTTCAAACTCGTTCTTCTTTCAAGAATTTTTGTGCTAACGCCGCTTTCCTTTCTCAAATTGAACCTCAATGCATTGACGAAGCCTTAAAAGATGATTTTTGGGTCATTGCAATGCAAGAAGAATTGAACCAATTTGAGAGGAATGAGGTATGAAAGCTTGTTCCTAGACCAAGTGACCATTTAGTCATTGGTACTAAATGGGTCTTTAGAAACAAGCAAGACGAAAATGGTATCGTGGTTAGAAACAATGCTAGATTAGTGGCCAAAGATTTCAACCAAGAAGAAGGTATCGATTACGAAGAAACCTTCGCTCCCGTGGCTCGATTAGAAGCCATAAGGATGCACCTTGCCTATGCTAGTAGTAATAATTTTAAACTATTTCAAATGGATGTCAAAAGTGCTTTCTTGAATGGTTTTATTTCCGAAGAAGTATATGTCGAACAACCTCCCAGATTTGAAAATTCTCTTCTTCCTAATCATGTATTCAAATTGACTAAAGCTCTCTATGGCTTGAAACAAGCTCCTAGAGATTGGTATGAAAGGCTTAGTTCCTTTCTTATTTTAAATAATTTTACCAAGGGTAAGGTTGATACTACATTGTTTATTAAACATTTTAAAAATAATTTTCTTATTGTGCAAATTTATGTTGACGATATTATTTTTGGCTCTTCGGATGAATCACTATGTGAATCATTTGCCAAATGTATGAGTCATGAATTTGAAATGTGTTTAATGGGTGAATTAACTTTCTTTTTAGGATTACAAATCAAACAACTTAGTGATGGTATATTTCTTAACCAATCCAAATATACATTAGAATTGTTAAAACGATTTCACATGGATAATTCAAAAGCAATAAACACCCCTATGAGTATTGCGACTAAGTTAGATATGGATGAAAATAGTGAAAATTTCGATCAAAAAACATATAGGGGAATGATAGGTAGTCTACTCTACCTCACCGCGACTAGACCAGATATTATGTTTAGTGTAGGACTTTGCGCTAGGTTTCAATCTAATCCTAAATTATCTCATCTTAAGAGTGTTAAAAGAATATTTAGGTATCTTAAAGGAACTCCAAATTTAGGATTGTGGTATCCAAAATCTGAAAAATTCGATCTAATAGCTTATGTAGATGCCGATTTTAGCGGATGCAAGATAGATAGAAAAAGTACATCTGGAACATGCCAATTTTTAGGACATGCACTTGTTTCTTGGACTTCCAAGAAACAAAATTCAGTTGCACTATCTACGGCGGAAGTCGAATACATTGCTGCAAGTGCATGTTGTGCACAAGTTATTTGGATGAAAAATACATTAGAAGACTATGGAATTCACTTTAAAAACATTCCCATAAAATGTGATAATACTAGTGCCATATGTCTTACTAAAAATCCAATTCAGCACTCTAGAACTAAACACATCGACGTTAGGCATCATTTCATACGCGATCATGTCCTTAACAATGATGTTGTTCTAGAATTCATTGACACAAAGCATCAATTAGCAGATATATTTACAAAAGCTTTGAACGAAGACCAATTTGAATTCATTAGAAGGGAATTAGGTATGTTAAATTGTCCCTAAAAATAAACTTGTTTGAATGGATTTTTCGTAAAGTTTTTCATCCTCTCTCTGTTCCTCGATGAATCTGATCCTTATCTTTCGATTCTAAATGACATGTTAAATTATCTTATCCTATCTTGAGTCAAACACCGCTCCCATCTGATCAAGATTAATGATTTTATGATATTTTATTAATCTCGAAATTGATTTTGATGGCTTGATTATGAGTTTCAAGTTGATGATGTAAATTTAAATGAGTTTGTATTCAAATTATGATCTTGACTTATTGGAGTTACTACTTGATATTTTTTAATCACAATCTCTTCCTTGCACACCTACAATTTGTGTTATTTATAGAAAGAAGAGATTTGATAAAATGGATAAATGCTGAATTTTCCTTTAGGTGAACTCTGCGTAAATATTTTAGCATACTTAATTTTGGATGATGGATTTTCGTATGATCAATGCTGAATTCCTGATATTATAATCATAAGTTATATTCTTCAAGTCTCATTCCCTTTTTGTTGATGACAACGGGGGAGAAAAGTGATGACTTGTACCATTTTAATAGTATGACTTATATGAATTTCAAAAGCATGTGTGATATGAATGTCTTATATGCCTTGCAAAATGCCTTGCAAAATCCTTGAGAATATCGCAAGATTGATTGATCATATTGAAAGCTTGCCTTACATTTATATCATGAAATTCATGTTGAAAATCTTTATCTCGTATCGTAGTAAAAATTGTCTCTTATCATTCTACTTGAAAATGATTTTCATCGAAGTTTTGTATTTACTATTGCTTAATGAGAATAACGATAAGTTCTACGGTTAGAACTTATCGGTTTATGCTTGAATTCTATGGATGGAATTCAAGTGTTTTCATCTTCTCATAATATGGCATATAGATAGGGAGAGTTATGTTTAACTCCGTCATCAATTGATTGTCATCATAAAAAAGGGGGAGATTGTTGAATCTCGGATTTTGATGATAAAATCAATTAATGGGTTAATTGATCTAATCCATATTATTGAGTTAAGTGTGCAAGATTAACTACGATAACCAGAAAATACAAAGCAAGAATACTGGAGTCAAGATCGATGGACGTTTAAGAGTCCGAAGAATCGTCGGAGATGCTACCGGAACCAACCGAGAAGAAATCGGGAACCTATCGGAATTTTCGGAAGTTCGTCGAGAGGTTCACGGAGATCACCGAGAAGGCTCGGCTACTCGTTAAAGTCATCACAAGATCGGGAGCTTGTAGGGAGTCCGTCGGAAGAAGTTCGTCGGAAAGCTCGCCGGAACAAGACTCGACGTTCGCAGTTGAAAACTTGCTTAGGATGTTTTTTTTGTTATGTAGTTCACTTGTAATTAGGATTAGGATTAAGAGATAATCCTATATCCTGGTTAGGGGCCAACTGGGCCCAAAGTCAGATTTGGTTTGGGCTAAAATTAAGTCAAACCAGTGAATCGGAGAGCCAGGCGGTGGCACCGCCTGGCTGGGTGGTAGCACCGCTCGATGACACCTCCTGGGCTGGGCGGTTGCACCGCCAGCATCGGGAACATAAAAGAATTCAAATTTTGGGAGCCCAAATTTGAATCCTCTTGAGGCCTATAAATACCCCTCAAGTCTCAGTTGAGAACATAACTTTTTGAGCAGCAAGTGATTGAGAGAAAAGTCTTAGAAGAGTCTTTGCCTTTCTTGTTTTGAATTTGCTAGTGTTCACCTCCTTCTTTCTTGTTGAAAATATGTAAGAGAGTGAACCGCTTGTAAAAGTTGTAAGAGGGGTATTTGCCCTTCCATTTCAGGAGATTTGCTAGTGGAAGGTGGGAGCCTCATCAAAGAGGGGCCTCGCAAGTGGATGTAGGTCATTTGACCGAACCACTCTAAAATCGGCGTGATCTCTGGTTTGCATTTCATTATTGCTATTTACATTACTATAAACCTTCTTACATGCTTTAGTTCCTTATTACCTTTGCTGCGCAACTTTAAGAATACGCTTTCAAGTTAAGCTTTTCAAGTTCCGTTCTTATCGTACGAAAGATTTGTCGAAACCAACGTTTTAATCCGCTGCACTAATTCACCCCCCCCCCCCCCCCCCCCCCCCCCTCTTAGTGCCGCTCTGATCCTAACAAGATCTCGATTCATATAGAATATATCTCAAGTTATAAATATCAAGAAATCAAGATAAAAATCATGATTAGATGAAACTCATCCTAATTCAAATTGTCAAATCATCAAAATCACTTTTAAGAGATTCAAAATGACAAATAGATTTATCAATTTATTATTGAAAAATAGAGAACTTTTCAAAATGCATCCCCTTTTTAGTTGTTTCAATTCATGTGATTGATTTCATACAAGCATGTACTTATTTTTTTTTATGCCAAATCAAAAATATGCATCATCATTTAAAAGCAAAGTTTATCATGACAAAGATAAATAGCATAACATTAAAAAAATAATTATTACTTCAAATCATCATGCATTATTAAATCATCATGCATGGTTTCAAGGACGTATGCGATTTTCTCCACCGTGAGAACAATTCTCAAGTTGCGGAGCTAATCCGTATAATTTAGACCAGTGAGGCGGTTGACATCAATTATGTCACGTAAGGGATTTGAAAGCGACATTTTCTGAAAATAAAGATGTAGCAGAAATAAATAACATGTAGATTTTATAAAAAATAAATAATCAAGATATTGACTTCTATCTTAATATGCTCCCACCATTTTACTTACTAGTCATGCAACACCCTCAGCATGTTAAACGGAAGTCTCTGGCAAACTTCTAGTGGGGATCAGGATATAATCAACGTCTTAGTGTAACCTCGAGCAAGTCGACCAATCACACTAAGCCTGAATGGTAGGCAACTCTTGCCGATCACAACTCCTTGTGATTCCCGTCCTATTTGGCCTTTGAATCACTATGGTCTCGAGGGACTCGACCAACCATTATGCTCGGTTAAGTCAATACCATCATTACAAGATGAGTATGATTCGATAATATACCCTCGAGGGACTCGACCAAGCATACCATGTCCTCAGGTCACCGGTGACATCTCTATGTTA
The DNA here is from genome assembly GCF_036884655.1 of Musa acuminata AAA Group. Lineage (NCBI taxonomy): Eukaryota > Viridiplantae > Streptophyta > Magnoliopsida > Zingiberales > Musaceae > Musa > Musa acuminata. The sequence goes on along the minus strand of NC_088355.1, from coordinate 16,909,493 downwards.
TAGGCTAGATAGTGAATCGTGATATAGGTGAGCCTCGAGGGACTCGACCAACTCAACCTACACTAGGAATCGGTCCCTACCTATAATAATGAAAGGCCACGTAGGTCAATTTGATTGCCTCACATTTACCGAATTAATATTATTGAGAGAGGGGTTTCTATGATTTGGTCTCCTAATATGACATGTCAGACATATACATATTTAATATATATCTACATCGCATGCAAATATATATACATATCTAGTAGGTGTATAAGCAATCACACCAGATGATCATGGACCATAACCTAATATGATCAGGCCCGAGCCAATGGGCCTAATCACTTATGTCACGCCCCTCAAAAATATCCATGATATTTAAAATTTTTCAACATAAATCCATCTAGGATCCAAACACACATTTGATGTCACTAAGAAAACATTCAGATTAAAATTTCACCTCTATAATCTACAAATTTATAAACCCTGTGCAGTTCATAAACATACAACACATCGCTCGATGATTCATAATATCTGAACTCAACTCACCAAAATAATAACCATAACATAAATTCACAAGTGTGGGAGTCTATACAGTCACAAAACCAACGTTTACCATAAGTTCATATCGTTACACGAATTAAACTTAACATTCCAGAATCCTAAACATGAGAGGTCCTTTAAACTTATACAAAATCCACAAGTTTAGATTTATCGTCAACATTTCATTAGATGCAGAGTGTGCTTATACAACAAAACATATATACTAATAAAGATCTGCCCAAAATCTTTTAGCTTTCCACTACCTCAGCCCAATCTTAACATTTAAGCAAGCGACAAGCTATCTTGAAAAATTTATATAGCAATGGGGTGAGCATATAAAGCTCAGCAAGTGACTAACATATCCATGGTAAAAGAGGGTAATTTCCAAACAAATAAGGTTTCAAAGTGCAAGACAGAATATAAGAATTCATAGACGTAATCTCATTAGGTGTAGAATCTCAAATGTCATTTCAATCAAACATATTTGGTTCATAACAGATGGAGCATAGAGTAATTGGAGCATATCAATAGCATATGAAATGTTCCGGAGCATATCAACAACATATGGAACATTTCGAAGCATAACAATAGCAAGTGAAACATTTTGGAGCATATCAAAGGCGTACGAAATGTTTCGGAGCATATCAATGAAACATGAAACATTTCGGAACATAACAATGCCGTATAGACCATTTCGGAGCATTTCAAAGAAGAATATGAAATAGAAGCTCAAAAGTCGAATTTGACGTTGCATTCATATCATTCTTATCCAAAGCATGTATAGAAACACATAAACAAAGCTCTGGATACCATATCAAACATACAGAAGGTGAAGTGGGACCATAACATAATATGGTACATCCATTTTTGAATGACCACCAAACATAAGTCCCCCACGTTTGGGAGGTCTCCCACGTCTGGGAGCTCCATCCACTCACGTCTAAGTGAAGTCATAAGGGCCGGTAGAGCATCACAGGCTCTATGCATAACTCCCTTCACCATTTCTAGCAAAGGTTCACAATATCCCACAAACACCAGAGTACAAAAGGATAGTATAAACAATGAATAGCATATATTGGAAGCATACGCGGAACAACAAAACGTACATATGCCTTTACGAGTCAATACGAAGTAAGCAATAATCTTTCACAATTGTATTCAGATTTGAAAGGAAATGAAAGCAAGAGCATTCAAGGATTCCAAGCAATCACATATAACTCAATTAAAATAAGAAGGTTAGATGAATTCAATGTCCAAAGGAATGAAACTGGAATAGGCACATATCGAAAGCAAATGCGGAATAATAGGATATACATGTGCCTATATGAGTCAATACGATATAGCATAAACGTTTCACAATAGTTTTTAAGAATACAAATAATTTTAAGGACAAGAGCATATAAGAATTCAAAGAAGTAATATAAAACTCAATTGAATAAGAAAGCTAAAGGATATCAATTTCCAAAGGAATGAAACAAGAATATGCGAAATCGACCAAAGCTCGATTTCTGGCAGAATTCGAGAGGCACATTGGGTAAATCCTTCAAATTGCCAATTATGCTCTAATACCCTCAAGAAAGCTATTATCGAAAGATATATCAATCTATTTTCTGATGAAATAAATTTCGTATGAATCAAGGCTTCCAACAAGGAGTTACCATTGATTTAGTAACCAAAGGTCAAAAACAAAATCACTGTTTTGCAGAATTCATAGGATCAGGTTCAATAGATAAAAAGATAGGCATTTGAATACCAAATTTTTCAATCTATATGTCAAAAGAAAGGTCTACAAGTCTACTTTCGAATGAAGTTAGTTTAGTACAAATCAGAATTTCCAACAGGGACTTATAGGCATTTTAGTATTGAAAGATCAGAAATTTTGATTCCTGTTTTACAGCATCCATAGGCTCATTTGAAACAGATGTTTGGGTAAGTATTCGGTGTCCAAAATTTTCAAATTCAGTGTCAAAAGAAAGGTATAAGAGTTTACTTTCGAATGAATAAGGTCCTGCCTAAATCCATGTTTGGTGCTACAAATTAAGGCTAAAACAATGTAAAGGGGTCAATTTACCGAAAAATTTTAGATCCATGATTTTTGTATCTAACAAGAGAAATATCAGGTTCTAGGCTGAAATCTTTCGAATAATTCAGAATAAATATGAGATCAAAGACTAATAATTCTGTAGGATGGGATTAGAATACTTGCCTTTGAGAATTAGGACCCTAAATGAGAAAATTTGAGCAAGAAACCTCAAAGCCCCAAATTTTTTCTTCTTCTTCTTCCCCCTTTTTTTTTCCTCTTCTTCTTTCTTTCTTTCTCTGTTCTTCCATGCAGCTACCTTCTCTGGTTCCTTAAGAACAAAGGCAGAGAGGCTTAAATGGTGGGATTTGTAATTTTATATATTTTGTAGTTTAATCCTTGTATTGTTATATTTACGATTAGGACCTCAAGGTTTACATATATGTCCTCAGATTTTTTTTTTTTTAACAAATCCCCCAAATCTTATGAATAAGTTCTCAGATTCATACTTTGGCTCTTTTATCAAATTTAAAATAGATACTTACATTACAACTAGAAACTTATACGAAAATTCAGAAATGAGGGATGTTACAATTGATATCCAGATCTATGTGTGTAGTGGTGCATCTCCATGCCTTGTGATCATCCATATCATCCTCGTCGGGATCTCGACGAATCTACATGCATCGTGATCGTCCGTCTCGTGGGTCCCGTTATCGCTTCCACGCTCCCGTTGCGCCTCCTCATGTGATTAGAGCTTAATCATAGGCACGCAGGCCCAACAATAAATGAGAAATAAAATAGAGGCTCGTAGGCCCAATAATAATAATTACAAATACATACATCACACGGTCCATGATCATCCGTCCACACATCATACATCACAAGTATAAATCATCATCATATAGGACTACTAGATAATAATAAAATAATAATCAATTAAAATATTTAATTAATTAATATTTTCTGAAATTAGGGATATGCATGGAATTTTTTGAATTCTGAGGGGTATTTTTATAATTTGGATAAAAGGATAGAACTTGGAATTTCTAAATTTCTAGGGGTAAAACTATCATTTAACCAAAACCCTAAGCCCTCTCTTCTCCCTACTTGTTGCAGGTGCCACAGCCTACAGGCGGTAGCCCTCAGGCCGATGCCACCGGGTTCACCCTGCTCGCCCCCTGCGCCTCGCCCCCCCCCCCCCTATAGGGGGCTCTACTAGCGGGAGGATGCCTGCGATCGCCTCTGCCCGTGCGGGGGTTGCTCCCGCAACCGCCACCCATGCGGATGGCGGTGGCCGTGTAATATCCCTCACTTTTGAAAATTTATTAGTAAGGACTTATATGTAAATTGGAGGACCTATATGTAAATATAAAAAATTCAAGGACTAAACTGTTAAGTTAGTAAAAAAAAAAAATCAAAAATTTCGGTTTTATCCCACCGCCCCCTTCGCTCTCTGTAGACAGAGAGAGAGGAGCCGTGGGGCGTGAGGAGAAGAAGAAGAGATGTTGAAGGAGAAGAGAAGAAGAAGAAGAAGAGGGAAAAGAAAAGAGGAGGAAGAGGGAGAAGAGAAGAAAAGAAGAAGAAGAGAGGGAAGATAGAAAGGAGAGAGAGAGGCAGCAGCAGCAGCTAGGGCTGCAGCACCTCTGTTTCCCGCAGGTGAAAACAGAGGAGAGGATGTGTGGGGCGTTGGGGAGGAGAAGGGAAGAAGAAGAAGAAGAAGACGAAGAAGAAGAAGAGAGGAGGATAGCTGCGGCAAGGCTACAGCGAGGAGGTGTGTGGCGTTGGGGAGGAAAAGGGAAGAGGAGAAGAAAAGAAGGAGAAGAAGAGGGAAAAGAGAGGGAAGAGGGAGAAGATCGAGAGGTGGCAGCAGCTAGGGCTGCAGCACCTTTGTTTCCTGCAAGTGGAAACAGAGGAGAGGTGTGGGGCATTCGAAGAGGAGAAGAAGAAGAAGAGGAAGAGAAGAGGAAGAGGAAGCAGGAGAAGAGGTTGTGATACCTCTATTTCTTGCAGAGGAAATAGAGGAGAGGGTGTGTGTGACGCTGGGGAGGAGGAGGGAAGAAGAAGAGGAGAAGAAGAAGAGAAGGGAAAGGAGGAGCTGCGGCGGTGGAAGTTGCAGCTGGAAGAGAAGGAGAGGAAGAGATGGTGAGGAAGAAGAGAAGAAGTAGAAGCGGGTGAAGAGGCGGCACCTCTATTTCCTGTAGGAGGAAACAAAGGAAAGGAGGTGCTGTTCATCGGGGAGAAGAAGGGGAGGAAGGAGAAGAAGAGAAGAAGAAGAAAGGAAGGAGAAGGAAGAGGAGAAGGGAAAGAAGTAGCTGCGGCTACGGCTGTGGCAGCTGCAGCTGTGGCAGGGAAAGAGGAAGAGGAAGGAAGAAGGGAAGGAGAGGAAGAAGAGAAGGGGAAGAAGGGGCTGCGGCTGCTGCGGCTGCTGCGATGGCAGCTGCAGTTGGAAGAGAAGAAGGAGAGGAAGATGAGCAGGGAAGGAAGAAGAGGCTGTGGCCGTGGCTGAGGCTGCGACTGCAGTAGTGCAGCTGGGAAAGAAGAGAAGGAAAGGAAGAAGAAGAGAAAGGAAGAAGGGAAGGAGAGGAAGAAGAGAAGGGGGCTGCGGCTGTGGCGATGGCAGCTGCATTTGGAAGAGAAGAAGGAGAAGAAGATGAACAGGAGAGGAAGAAGAGGCTATGGCCGTGGCTGAGGCTACGACTGCAGTAGTGCAGCTGGGAAAGAAGAGAAGGAAAGGAAGAAGAAGAGAAAGGAAAAGGGAAGAAAAGAGGAAGAGGAGAAGGGGAGGCAGCTGCAGTTGGAAGAGGAGAGGAAATAGAGCAGGGGAGGAAGAAGAGGCTGCGGTTGCGGCCATGGCTGCGACTGCGACTGCGACAGTTGCAAATGGGAAAGAAAGGAAAGGAAAGGGAAAAAAAAAGGCTGCGGACGGGATTGCAGCCGCAGCGACAGAGACTGCATATGCAGCAGCTGTGTCTGCGAAAGAAGGGGAGGAAGAAGGCAGTGTGGTGGAAGGGGCAGCGACTATGGCAGCGGCAGCGGTGGTGGTTGTGGCAACTGCGTTTGGGAAAGAAAAAGAAGGAATAAGAGTAAGAAAGAGCATGTGACTGTGCCTCAATATTCGGCACGTGGTGTAGTTGCGAAGAAAGAAAGAAAACGAGTGCATAAAATGAAACAGGGTGGGGACGGAGGAAAAGTAGAAAAAGGATTCGAGCGTACACTTTCTTCAAATCTTTGGACCAAAACCTTCAAAAGGCAAGTTTCCCGATCGTTTCTCCTGTTATTTTTCTAATCTTTCCTATTGCAAGTGTCCTGATCTTTCCTTACTGCAATTTTATCTCTATATTTGATTTGAATATGAGGAACTTTGAATTGTTCTAGCCTTGCATTTGATATATCTCCTGTTTAGACGTAACGATTCGAATCTGTGCAACTTTTGAGATTCTGACCTTTCTACTTTGTTATGGTTATAACTTCATGTATTGACCTCTGATTTGGACAAAACTTATTTGATCAGAATATAGACTCATAAACCTTTCTTTTAATAGCTGATTTTAGGAATTCGGAGTAAGTTTGCCTGCCCAGTTTTCTATTGAAACTGACCTTGTGAATTCTGTAAAATTGAGATTTGTTCTTTGATCTTGGGTTACTAAATCTATTGTAACTCTTTGTTGGAGCACGATTGATAGTTTGAATCATTTATTCAATGTGCCTTTTGAATTCTGTCAAAAATCGAGCTTTGGTCGATTTCGCATATTCTGGTTTCACTCCTTTGGAAATTGATATCCTTTAGCTTTCTTATTCAATTGAGCTTTATATTACTGCTTTGAATTCTTGTATGCTCTTGTCCTTAAAGTTATTTGCATTCTTGAAAACTATTGTATAACGTTTATGCTATATCGTATTGACTCATATAGGCACATGTATATCTCATTATTCCGCATTTGCTTTCGATATGTGCCTATTCCAGTTTCATTCCTTTGGACATTGAATTTATCTAACCTTCTTATTTGAATTGAGTTATATGTGATTGCTTGGAATCCTTGAATGCTCTTGCTTTCATTTTCTTTCAAATCTGAATACAATTGTGAAAGATTATTGCTTACTTCGTATTGACTCGTAAAGGCACATGTACGTTTTGTTGTTCCGTGTGTGCTTCCGATATGTGCTTTTCATTGTTCATACTATCCTTTTGTACTCTAGTGTTTGTGGGATATTGTGAACCTTTGCCAGAAATGGTGAAGGGAGTTATGCATAGAGCCTGAGATGCTCTGTCGGCCCCTATGACTTCACTCAGACGTGGGTGAATGGAGCTCCCAGATGTGGGAGACCTCCCAGACGTGGGAGACTTATGTTTGGTGGTCATTCAGAAATGGATGTATCATATTATGTTATGGTCCCACTTCACCTTCTGTATGTTTGATATGGTATCCAGAGCTTTGGTTATGTGTTTCTATACATGCTTTGGATAAGAATGAAATGAATGCAACGTCAATTCGACGTTTGAGCTTCTATTTTGTATTCGTTTTTTGATATGCTCCGAAATGGTCCATATGCCATTGATATGTTTCGAAATGTCCCATTGTTTATTGATAAGCTCCGAAACATTTCATACGCCTTTGATATGCTCCGAAATGTTTCATTTGCTATTGTTATGCTTCGAAATGTTCCATATGTTGTTGATATGCTCCGGAACATTTCATACGCTATTGATATGCTCCAATTACTCTATGCTCCATTTGTTATGAACCAAATATGTTATGAATGAAATGATATTTGCGATTCTGTATCTAATGAGATGATATCCTTGAATCTCTTGGATTCTGTCTTGCATTATGATATCTTGTTTGTTTGAAACTGACCCTTCTCATGCTATATATGCTTTGTTACTTGCTGAGCTATTTTTAGCTCACTCCATTGTTATATAAATCTTTCAGGTCAGCTTGTCACTCTTTGAGATGTTTGAATTGGGCTAAGGCAGTGGATAGCAATTCTGAATTATGGGCAAGTCTTGTTGGTTATTATATTATTGTTGTATAAGCATATTTTGTATGTAATGAAATGTTGTCGATGAATCGAAATGGATATACTATGTAAAAGTGTTAGAAGATCTCTCTTATTTGGAATTTCGGAATGTTAAGTCTAGTTTATGATGATATGAACTTGTGGTGAATAATTGGAGTTCTGATTGTATAATTTATTTAGCTTATGGATTTATAAATGTTGTTCATGTTTGTTAAGTTGGCTTGGGTTGCCATAAATATGAATTATCGAGTGATGTGATATATGATTATAAACTGTACAGGTTTTATAGATGTGAATTTGATAGAATATTTTTCAGTATCCTCAAATGTTAGTTTGGATCCTGGATTGGTTTGAGATGAAAATTTTAATATCATCGATATTTTTGAGGGGCATGACAGAGTTGGTATTAGAGCCAGGTTTGAGGATCACTGAAATATTTGATATGTTGACATGCAAAATATATTGAGGTCTAGTGAACTTTAATGATTGGTGGAAATTTTCTTTGATGCATTTTAGGAATCTAGGATGATGAGGACATTTGGGTCCTCCTATTTCATTTGTTTCTGATTAATTAAGGTGGATGAAAGGGTTGATCGAAGATACTAAATCAGAGTAGCGCAATGAAAGCATGGTGAACCTAATTTCATTGATGGTAGAAAAATGGATGATGCAAACGGAGAAGATATATGATGTACAAAATTGTTCTGATGATCGAAAGATTTCTTTTGCTACCTTATATTGGAAGTAGAGGCTGATTATTAATGGCAACAATGAAAAGAATTTTTGGAAATCAGTGGCAAGAATGATAAGGACAAGTTTACCAATAAAAATACGATTGGAAATGAATCAGAAAGTAATAACAAGAGGGTCAAGACATTTGGATTTGAAATGGGAAGTCACCACAAAAGACTCAATCATGTGTGAATTATAAGTTAAATTATAAAACAAATTTGAATTTTCAGCTGATTGGAGTCTATTTTGCTTGTGGAAAGTTGGATCATAAAATAAAAGACTGCCCGTTAAACAAGAAGAAAGAGTCACTGCCTCTTAAATCATCAGCCCATGTTAGAGTGTATGCTATCACTGAATATGATTCTAAAAATTATGAATTAGTAGTCAAAGGTATTATGCATGTTTATGAAAGAATGCAAATATTTGTTTGACCATGGGTCCTATCTATGATTTGATTTGTAATATTTTGCTTATCACTTGGGCATTCAACCTAGACCACTGCAGTATGTGCTATATGTAAATACGATCATTGGAGATTCTTTGATAACGAAGTTGAATCTGGTCCTCTTGTCTGATTTTATTGGAGAACTTGAACTTTTTGCTGATTTAGTTCTCCTAGAGATTTGGAGTTTTGATATTATACTTGGTATGAATTGACTATCTTCCTATCATACCAATATGGATTAGTATATAACAAATGATCACTTTTTGTACATTTGATCAGTCGATCTTTTAATTTGAAAGTATTAGACATGATTTATCTCCTTGCCTAATGTATCCCAAGATGATTTGCCTGAATTACCTCCAAAACGTGATTTTGCTTTTGATTTGGTCATTGGGACAATCCTAATATCTAAGCCTCTCTACAGAATGACATCATTTGAGTAAGTGGAATTAGAAAAGCAACTACAATGACTATTAAATAAGGATTTTATTTGGCTTAATATCTCATCAAGGGATGCTCCGGTGTTAGTTAAAAAGATGGATGAAACATTGAGGCTTTGTATTGATTATAGACAATTGAATCAGGTGACGATAAAAAAACCAGTATTCTCTAAAATGACGACTTGTTTGATTAACTACAGGGTGTACAAGTATTTTCAAAAATTGATTGAAGGTCGGGTTACCATCTATTGAGGATCAAGGAGGAGAATATTTCGGTCACTCTTGGATGATTGTGTAATTGTATTCTATTGATGAAATTATTTGAGAGTAGGAGGAAAAAATAAAAAAATCATAATCCTCATCTTTTCATCGATTGAGCTATGATCAATTTAGAGGACTAAATTTTCTTTTAAGGGGGGGAGAGTGTAATATCCCTCACTTTTAAAAATTTATTAATAAGGACTTATATGTAAATTAGAGGACCTATATGTAAATATAAAAATTTCAAGGACTAAACTCTTAAGTTGCAAAAAGAAAAAAAAATAAAATAAAAAAAAAATGAAAATTTTGGTTTTATCCCACCGCCCCCCCACGCTCTCTATTTCTTGGACAGAGAGAGGAGCGGTGGGGCGTGAGGAGAAGAAGAAGAGAAGTTGAAGGAGAAGAGAAGAAAAGAAGAAGAAGAGGGAAAAGAAGAGAGGAGGAAAAGGGAGAAGAGAAGAAAAGAAGAAGAAGAAGAAGAGAGGGAAGATGGAAAGGAGAGAGAGAGGCAGCAGTAGCAGCTAGGGCTATAGCACCTCTGTTTCCCGTAGGTGGAAACAGAGGAGAGGATGTGTGGGGCGTTGGGGAGGAGAAGGGAAGAAGAAGAAGAAGAAGAAGACGAAGAAGAAGAAGAGAGGAGGATAGCTGCGGCAAGGCTGCAGTGAGGAGGTGTGTGGCGTTGGGGAGGAAAAGGGAAGAGGAGAAGAAGAGAAGGAGAAGAAGAGGGAAAAGAGAGGGAAGAGGGAAAGGAGCGAGAGGTGGCAGCAGCTAGGGCTGCAGCACCTCTGTTTCCTGCAGGTGGAAACAGAGGAGAGGTGTGGGGCATTCGAAGAGGAGAAAAAGAAGAAGAGTAAGAGAAGAGGAAGAGGAAGCAGGAGAAGAGGTTGTGATACCTTTGTTTCTTGCAGAGGAAACAGAGGAGAGGGTGTGTGTGACGCCGGGGAGGAGGAGGGAAGAAGAAGAGGAGAAGAAGAAGAGAAGGGAAAGGAGGAGCTGTAGCTGCGGCAGTGGAAGCTGCAGTTGCAAGAGAAGGAGAGGAAGAGATGGTGAGGAAGAAGAGAAGAAGTAGAAGCGGGTAAAGAGGCGGCACCTCTGTTTCCTACAGGCGGAAACAGAGGAAAGGAGGTGCTGTTCGTCAGGGAGAAGAAGGGGAGGAAGGAGAAGAAGAGAAGAAGAAGAAAGGAAGGAGAAGGAAGAGGAGAAGGGAAAGAAGTAGCTGCGACTGCGGCTGTGGCAGGGAAAGAGGAAGAGGAAGGAAGAAGGGAAGGAGAGGAAGAAGAGAAGGGGAAGAAGGGGCTGCGGCTGCTGCGATGGCAGCTGCAGTTAGAAGAGAAGAAGGAGAGGAAGATGAGCAGGGAAAGAAGAAGAGGTTGTGGCCGTGGCTGAGGCTGCGACTGCAACAGTGCAGCTGGGAAAGAAGAGAAGGAAAGGAAGAAGAAGAGAAAGGAAGAAGGGAAGGAGAGGAAGAAGAGAAGGGGGCTGCGGCTGCGGCGATGGCAGCTGTAGTTGGAAGAGAAGAAGGAGAGGAAGATGAGCAGGGGAGGAAGAAGAGGCTATGGCCATGGCTGAGGCTGCGACTGCAACAGTGCAGCTGGGAAAGAAGAGAAGGAAAGGAAGAAGAAGAGAAAGGAAAAGGGAAGAAGAGAGGAACAGGAGAAGGGGAGGCAGCTGCAGCTGGAAGAGGAGAGTAAATAGAGCAGGGGAGGAAGAAGAGGCTGCGGTTGTCGTGGCTGTGGCCATGGCTGTGATTGCGATTGCGGCAGTTGCAGCTGGGAAAGAAAGGAAAGGAAAAGGAAAAAAATGGGCTGCAGACGGGATTGCGACCGCAGCGGCAGAGACTGCGTATGCAACAGCTGTGTCTACGAAAGAAGGGGAGGAAGAAGGCAGTCGCACGAATAACCTAACTTTGATACTACTATTAGGAAATCTTTAGAGGCGACATTACATCCACAACGGAAGAATATAAAACAAAATCCCCTATTCCCAAAGAGATGTTCGTCGTCATGCGAAGATTGGTGCACAAAAATCCGTGAAACTTAAAACTGCATATAGAGTAGATTGTGTTACCTAGGGAGATCGTATATCCCTGAATCCTTACATATCTCTATGAGAGGGTGAAGGAGGTCAAGCACCCTCATCTCTAGTGGTGATCCACACAGTAAGGCTGCGATGATGCTCCTCAAAACTCCAGGCCTGTTCAGAGGTGGAGAGGGGGGAGGTAAATAGGAGAGGCAAACAAAGGCTCTAGCCAATGAACCATTGAATCCCTCCTATTTATAGAGGTCCCCTGTCAACTTAACCCTAATGGATCCTCCCCTATTAGGTATTGGATCTTCATCCAACTACCCAAGCCTCTTAGATTAATGGATCTCTATCCAATAATCTCTCATGAGCTAATTGGATATCTAATAAGATAGGGGTCCGGCAGATATCTCATATCTGAACTTCTACTCATTACAATACCCACCATATGTGTGTGACCCTCTAAGCCCAATATCGAGTTAGCCATGAGTCATACTTGTCAGAACTCTTTCTAGCTCAGTGAATTATTATCTCCATAATAATTCACTCGACTCATCGACTACGGATGTATTATGCCACTACGCCATAGTCCCCAGACGATACAAGAGAATCTAATCTATTGGACCTATTTGTCCTCAGTTACTGTGTACCTATAGTCCCTCATCTATCTAATATCCCTGTGACCATATATCGGGCATGGTGCTGTCAAACTCATACGGTTTCTACTTGAGTCTTGCTCTAATCGGATTCTCCCAGAGAACTCTTTCTCTCTTAATCTAAATGACCATGGCCAGAGATTTGTTTGAGCAAAAACACACTCGTCCGGAGAATCCAATAATTCAGGGGCTTATTGGATATCCAATAAGAGAGTGGGTCCGACGGATATCTCATATCCGAACCTCTACTTATCGCAATGCCTATCATATGTGTGTGACCCTCTAGGCCCAATATCAAGCTAGCCATGAGTCATACTTGTCAGAACTCCTTCTAGCTCAGTGAATTATTATCTCCATAATAATTCACTCGGCTCATCGTCTATGGACGTACTAGGCCACTACACCGTAGTCCCCAGACGTTACAGGGGAATCTAATCCATTGGACCTGTCTGTCCTCAGTTACCATGTACCTATAGTCCCTCATCCATCTAATATCCCAAAGACTATATACTAGGCATGGTGCTGTCAAACCCATACGGTTTCAACATGAGTCTTGCTCGAATCGGATTCTCCGAGAGAACTATTTCTCTCTCAATCCGAATGACCCTAGTTAGGATTTGTCTGAGCAAAAACACATGGGATATTTCTCTCATGACATTGGGAGTGGATGATCCTCTACCGATACTCAATAGCCCTCGTAAGATTGACTACCACTCCCGATGACCGATTGTACTAGATTTGGGACATCTAAACCTATAAGTCGGGTATCAAAGAATGGAGCACTCATACAGGACATCATTGGTGTCTCAAGTCTAAGGACTAGATACACCACTAGGACTACAGAATCGCTATCTGATAATAAAGTATCATCAACCATCCAGCATTCCGTAAGCCGATCAATCAGTGAACTCATTCTCCAATGAGCACCTATACTATATCCCTAGTGTCCCCACACGAGCAGCTTTGAGACTAGCTGCATCCATCATATGGACGGGTATATAGTATATTAGTCTATCTAGTTATCTCGATGTCCCTCTCGAGTAACCTATGATCGAGATTATTTAGGATTTGTGTTTAAAGGCAAATCGATCTCATTATCATGATCTCATCACGATCTGAATCCCATGCACAAATCCAATGACATCACAATATATATATATGTTGGGAAATCTTGAGGGCGACATCACATGTGCAGCGAAAGAACATAAAACAAAATCCTCAATTTTCTAAAGATTTGTTCATCATTGTGCAAAGATTGGTGTGCAAAATCTGTGAAACTTAAACCTACATATAGAGTAGATTATGTTACCTAGAGAGATCGTATATCCCTAAGTGCTTACAGATCTCTATAAGAGGGCAAAGGAGATCAAGCACCCTCCTCTCTATCGGTGATCCACATAGTAGGGCTGCGACGATAGTCCTCAAAACTCTAGGCCAGCTCTGAGGTGGAGAGGGGGAGGAGAATAAGAAAGGCAAGCAAAGGCTCTACCCTATGAACCAGTAAATCCCTCCTATTTATAAAGGTCCCGTGACAACTTAACCCTAATGGATCCTCTCCTATTGGGTATTGGATCTTCATCCAATTACCAAAGCCTCTTAGATTAATGGATCTCTATCCAATAATCTCTCATGGGCTTTTATTGGATCTCATCTGTGGGATCTAATAATTCAAGGGCTTATTAGATATCCAATAAGATAGGGGGTCCAACAGATATCACAAATATGAACCTCTACATATTGCAATGCCTACCATATGTGTGTGACCCTCTAAGCCCAATATCGAGCTGGCCGTGAGTCATACTTGTCAGAACTCCTTCTAGCTTAGTAAATTATTATCTCCATAATAATTCACTCGACTCATCGACTACAGACGTACTATGCCACTACGTTGTAGTCCCTAGACGTTACAAGGGAATCCAATCCATTGGACCTGCCTGCCCTCAGTTATCATGTACCGATAGTCCCTCATCCATCCAATATCCTAGAGACCGTATACTAGGCATAGTGTTGTCAAACTCATATGATTTCTTCTCGAGTCTTGGTCTAATAGGATTCTCCCTAAGAACTCTTTCTCTCTCAATCTGAATGACCCTGGCCTGAGATTTGTCTAAGCAAGAATACATGGGATATTCCTCTCATGACACCGAGAGTGGATGATCCTCTATCAATCCTCAATAGCCCTAGTAAGGTTGACTGCCACTCCCGATGACCAATTGTACTAGATTTGGGACATCCAAACCTATAAGTTCGGTATCAAAGAATGGAGCACACATACAAGATATCCTTGGTGTCTCAAGTCTAAGGACCAAATATACCATTAGGACTACGGAATCACTGTCTGACAATAAGGTATCATCAACCATTCAGCATTCCGTAAGCAGATCAATCAGTGAACTCATTCTCCAATGAGCACTTGTACTATATCCCTAGTGTCCCCACACGAGTAGCTATGAGACCAACTGCATCTATCATATGGACGGGTATATAGCACACCAGTCTGTTCGTTTTATCTCGATGTCCCTCTCGAGTAACCCATGACCAAGATTATTTAGGATTTGTGTTTAAAGGTGAATCGGTCTCATTATCGTGATTTCATTACGATTCGATTCCGTTTGCATAGATCTAAGGACATCACAGTATATACATGCATATATGTAATAGTCAATATAAAGTGATAAATGTCAAAATATAATAAACAAAACAATTGCGTGTCAAGTCACACATGTCATCACTCACGTGATAGACTTGCTGGGTACCTATGACTACCAATCTCCCAATTGACCTGAAGTCAATCACCTATATGTCTGATCCTCATCAGACTCCTGTGATGCTCAAAGATAATTTGAGACATTAGCTTTGTTAGTGGATCTGCAATGTTATCTTCAGATTGAACTCTTTCTACTATTATATCTCTTTGGTTCATGATCTCTCTAATAAGCTAAAACCTCCTCAGAACACTTCTAACGAGACCCGGGTTTCCTTATTTGAGTAATCGCCCCATAGTTGTCGTAATATAAGGGAATCGACTCCTTGCTGCCCTCCATTCAAGGTGTATATATACCCCGAATTTGACTTTCTTTCATCGACATCAGACTGAAAACTCGAGTCCATGTAGCCTTCAACCCTGAGGCTACTACCTCCATATACTAGTAAAAGATCCTTAGTCCTTCTCAAGTACTTAAGGATACACTTTACTGCTTTCTAGTGCTCCAAGCCTAGATCCGTCTAATACCTGCTCATGACACTCAAAGCATATGCTATATCAGGCCTAGTACATAGCATGGCATATATAATAGACCCTATCGCTGAGGCATAAGGTACCCTATCCATGTTCGCCCTTTCTTCAGGAGTCTTTGGGGACATACTCCTAGAAAACGATATCCCATGTCTCATCGGTATGAGACCTCTCTTTGAATTTTTTATGCTAAACCTTTTGACAATAGTGTCTATATACTTGGATTGGGACAAGCTAAGTATCATCTTGGATCTATCTCTATAGATCTGAATCCCCAATATATAGGATGCTTCCCTTAAGTACTTTATGGAGAAGTGTCTAGATAACCAAGTCTTTACTATGGATAACTTTCATATATCATTCCTAATGATCAGGATGTCGTCCATATATAACTCCTAGAAGGTTATAACGCTCCCACTTACCTTCCTGTACACACAAGACTTATCTTCGTTCTTAATGAAGTCATAAGATTTAATTTTCTCGTCAAACCTTATGTTCCAACTTCGGGAAGCTTACTTTAATCCATAAATGGATCTATGCAACCTACATACCTTATCTGGGCAGTCCTTGGACACGAATCCCTCGGGTTGTATATTTACACCTCCTCCTCGAGGTTCCTATTGAGGAATGCGGTTTTCACATCCATCTGCCAGATTTCATAATCATAGTGTGCTACAATAGCCAATATAATTCGGATGGATTTTAACATTACTACGGGTGAGAAAGTTTCGTCATAGCCTTTGACGATACCCTTTAGCCACTAACCTTGCTTTATAGGTCTCTACCTTTTTCATTTACTCCGATCTTTTTCTTAAAGATTGACTTGCAACCGATGAGTACAATACCTTCAGGCACATTAACTAGGTTCTAAACTTTGTTGGAGTACATAGAATCCATCTCAGAATTCATAGCTTCTTGTCATTTCCTAGAGTCTATACTCATAATAACCTCCTCGTAGGTCTAAGGATCAATGTCCTCAACATCCTCTCCTTTAATATGTCCCACATATCTCTCAAGAGGATGGGATACTCTGTCAGACCTATGTAAAGTTGGAACTTGTGTATTAAGTACCTAAATTGACAAAGGCAATAGAGTAGTGCATGAGCTAGGTTCTCCAACCTTGCTCAACTCTATAATGCTCCCATTGTCTCTACCAAGAATGTGTTCCTTCTCAAGGAACATTACTCTCTTAGCTACAAAGACCTTTTGGTCCTCGAGATGATAGAAATAATATCCACAAGTTTTCTTGGGGTATCCCACAAACTTGCACCGCTCCATCCTTGATTCCAACTTGTCAGGGTTGTGTCTTTTAACGCGGGCAAGACAGCCCCAAATTTTAACAACCTTAAGATCGGGCTTCTTCCCTTTCCATATCTCATATGGTGTAGATACTACCGACTTAGTTGGAACTCTATTCGAAAGGTAAGCTACGATCTCTATGGCATATCCCTATAATGTGATTGGTAGGTCAGCAAAACTCATCATGGATTATACTATGTCTAACAGCATACAATTCCTCCTTTTAAACATACCATTGAGCTGAGGTGTATAAGGAGGTGTCCATTGGGATAATATCCCATGGTCATTGAGGAATTGGGTAAACTTTATACTTAAGTACTCACCTCCTTGATTTGATCGAAGAGTCTTGATACTCTTTCCAGTCTGGTTCTCCACTTCATTCTTATACTCTCTGAATTTCTCAAAGGCCTCGGACTTATACTTCATTAAGTACACATATCCATACTTTGAGAAATCATCAGTGAAGGTAATGAAGTAGGAATAATCACTAATGGCATGAGTTGACATGGGTCCACATACATTACTATGTATGAGTTCTAACAGCTCAGTGGCTCTCTCTCCAGTTCCACAAACTAGAGAGTTAGTTATTTTTCTACGAAGGCAAGGTTCACAAGTTGCATATGACTCATAGTCGAATGGATATAAATATCCATCCTTTAGTAATTTTTGAATCCTTCCCTCATTGATGTGACCTGGCCTACAATCCCACAAATATGTACTATTCACCTCATCTCATTTCCTCTAAGACACACTTATATTCATTATATGTGGAGTAGTGTCTAGTATAAACAAACAATTATGCAATATTCCTTTCATGATAATCTCATTATCTAATAATATTGAACAACCATTGTTCTAAAAAACTAATTTATATCTATTAACTATCAAACATGAAATAAAGATAATATTTTTGATAATACAAGGAACAAAATAACATGCATCTAATGCAATAATAGCTCCACCAAGTAGTTGTAGGGCGACCTCGCTAATAGCTACTGTAGCAACTTTTGCTCCATTGCCCATCTTTAGGTCAATCTCACCTCTCGCCAATCTCCTAGGCCTTGTCAAAACCTGCAATGAATTGCATATATGATAAGCACTACCGGTATCCAATACCCATGTGTTATCATAAGAGTCTAACAAATGGAGACTGATCATGAATGTACCTAAAGCATCTCCAAGCTTTTATTTCGCCCTTTCTACAAGGTACTCTTTGCAGTTCTTCTTCCAATGCCCATCTTTGCCACAGTGGAAGGACTGGCCTTTGTCCTTTGTCGAATCTTTCTTAGCAACCTTTGCTTTACCTAGTCTACCCTTGCCCTTCTTAAGAGACTTTTCTACTTTCCTTTTCTTTCTAGTCTCACTAGTATAAAGAACTAGCTTCTCCTTTTTTATAGTGCTCTCTACCTCCCTCAACATATTGAGGAGCTCCGGGAGAGTCACCTCAAGCTTGTTCATATTAAAATTCATTATGAACTATGAAAAAGAATTTGGTAAGGTTTGAAGCACAATGTCCATACACAAGTTATCCTCTAGGACCATTCCTTGACCTATGAGTTTCTCTATCCACTCAATCATTTTTAGGGCATGGTTCTGAACCAGTGTCCCCTCAGTCATCCTAGAACGGAAAAGACTCTTGGATATCTCATATCGCTGAGTCCTTCCCTGTTCCTCAAATAATTTGCGGACATGTAGTAGTATGGATCTGGCATCCATCATTTCATGTTGTCTTTGTAACTCAGGAGTCATAAGCCCAACATGTAACACTGAGCAAGAGGGGAGTCATCAATGTACTTCACATAGCGAGCGATCTCATTCTCGCTTGCCCTTTCCTCGGGCGTAAGCATCACTATATCAAGGACATACGTGATTTTCTTCGCCGTGAGAACAATTCTCAAGTTGTGGAGCTAATCCGTATAATTTGGACCAGTGAGGTGGTTGACATCAAGTATGCCACATAAGGGATTTGAAAGCAGCATTTTCTAAAAATAAAGATGTAGTAGAAATAAATAACATGCAGATTTTGTAAAAAATAAATAATCAAGATATTGACTTCTATCTTAATATGCTCCCACTATTTTACTAGTATAGATCTGGCATCCATCATTTCATGTTGTCTTTGTAACTCAGGAGTCATAAGCCCAACATGTAACACTGAGCAAGAGGGGAGTCATCAATGTACTTCACATAGCGAGCGATCTCATTCTCGCTTGCCCTTTCCTCGGGCGTAAGCATCACTATATCAAGGACATATGTGATTTTCTTCGCCGTGAGAACAATTCTCAAGTTGCGGAGCTAATCCGTATAATTTGGACCAGTGAGGTGGTTGACATCAAGTATGCCACATAAGGGATTTGAAAGCAGCATTTTCTAAAAATAAAGATGTAGTAGAAATAAATAACATGCAGATTTTGTAAAAAATAAATAATCAAGATATGGACTTCTATCTTAATATGCTCCCACTATTTTACTAGTATGGATCTGGCATCCATCATTTCATGTTGTCTTTGTAACTCAGGAGTCATAAGCCCAACATGTAACACTGAGCAAGAGGGGAGTCATCAATGTACTTCACATAGCGAGCGATCTCATTCTCGCTTGCCCTTTCCTCGGGCGTAAGCATCACTATATCAAGGACATACGTGATTTTCTTCGCCGTGAGAACAATTCTCAAGTTGCGGAGCTAATCCGTATAATTTGGACCAGTGAGGTGGTTGACATCAAGTATGCCACATAAGGGATTTGAAAGCAGCATTTTCTAAAAATAAAGATGTAGTAGAAATAAATAACATGCAGATTTTGTAAAAAATAAATAATCAAGATATGGACTTCTATCTTAATATGCTCCCACTATTTTACTAGCGAGTCACGCTGTCACGACCCGAGTCCGATGAGCTAACTGGCCAATAACTCCATTTTGGTCCTCAACGGCGGACCAAAATGCTTAAGCGGGAGGTAACGTAGTACACTCATCAGGCCCTTATAAGCTAATCATACACAGGCCCTTATAAGCTAATCATACACATTCCCCACTTCCGATGTGGGACTAATGGGATGTTACAATATCCCCAACTCAATTAGCTTGACATCCTCGTCAAGGCCCGACATATCCCAGATCGAACCCTAGCATAGTGCATGTGAGGTTTAACTCAGTGGTGGCTCCACGTCGTGATGAGTTCTCTAGCTCCACGGGTAATGTAATATCCCATTAGTCCCACATCGAAAGTGGGGATTGTGTATGATTAGCTTATAAGGGCCTGATGAGTGTACTACGTTAACTTCCCGGGCTACCCGTGGATGAACTCATCACGGCGTGGAGCCATCACTGAGTTAAACCTCACATGCACTATGCTAGGGTTCGATCTGGGATATGTCGGGCCTTGACGAGGACGTCAAGCTAATTGAGTTGGGGATAGTGTAATATCCCAATAGTCCCACATCGGAAGTGGGGAATGTGTTTGATTAGCTTATAACTCCATTTTCGTCCTCAACGACGGACCAAAATGCTTAAGCGGGAGGTTAACGTAGTACACTCATCAGGCCCTTATAAGCTAATCACACACATTCCCCACTTCCGATGTGGGACTGGGATATTACACTATCCCCAACTCAATTAGCTTGACGTCCTCGTCAAGGCCCGACATATCCCAAATCGAACCCTAGCATAGTGCATATTTTGGTCCTCAACGGCGGACCAAAATGCTTAAGCAGGAGGTTTACGTAGTACACTCATCAGGCCCTTATAAGCTAATCTGGCTCCACGCCGTGATGAGTTCTCTAACTCCATCCACGGGTAGCCCTTTCCTACTCGAGCCCTCTCACCCTGCCCAAATGCTAGGTCGGCTCTGATACCAAATGTCACGACCCGGGTCTGATGAGCTAACTGGCCAATCAATAACTCCATTTTGGTCCTCAACGGCGGACCAAAATGCTTAAGCGGGAGGTTTACGTAGTACACTCATCAGGCCCTTATAAGCTAATCATACACATTCCCCACTTTCGATGTGGGACTAATGGGATATTACATTATCCCCAACTCAATTAGCTTGATGTCCTACACTCATCAGGCCCTTATAAGTTAATCACACACATTCCCCACTTCCGATGTGGGACTAATGGGATATTACAGGTTAGCCCTTTCGGACTAAAATGCTTAAGCGGGAGGTAACGTAGTACACTCATCAGGCCCTTATAAGTTAATCACACACATTCCCCACTTCTGATGTGGGACTAATGGGATATTACAGGTTAGCCCTTTCGGACTAAAATGCTTAAGCGGGAGGTAACGTAGTACACTCATCAGGCCCTTATAAGCTAATCATACACATTCCCCACTTCCGATGTATGACTAATGGGATGTTACAATATCCCCAACTTAATTAGCTTGACATCCTCGTCAAGGCCCGACATATCCCAGATCGAACCCTAGCATAGTGCATGCGAGGGTTAACTCAGTGGGCGGGAGGTAACGTAGTACACTCATCAGGCCCTTATAAGCTAATCATACACATTCCCCACTTCCGATGTGGGACTAATGGGATGTTACAATATCCCCAACTCAATTAGCTTGACGTCCTCGTCAAGGCCCGACAGGTTTAACTCAGTGGTGGCTCCACGCCGTGATGAGTTCTCTGACTCCATCCACGGGTAGCCCTTTCCTACTCGAGCCCTCTCACCCTGCCCAAATGTTAGGTCGGCTCCCTCTCACCCTGCCCAAATGTTAGGTCGGCTCTGATACCAAATGTCACGACCCGGGTCTGATGAGCTAACTGGCCAATAACTCCATTTTGGTCCTCAACGGCGGACCAAAATGCTTAAGCGGGAGGTTTACGTAGTACACTCATCAGGCCCTTATAAGCTAATCATACACATTCCCCACTTTTGATGTGGGACTAATGTGATATTACATTATCCCCAACTCAATTAGCTTGACGTCCATGTCAAGGTCGAACATAACCCAGATCGAACCCTAGCGTATGTGAGGTTTAACTCAGTGGTGGCTCCACGCCGTGATGAGTTCTCTAACTCCATCCACGGGTAGCCCGTTCCTACTGTAGCCCTCTCATCCTGCTCTAATGCTAGGTCGGCTCTGATACCAAATGTCACAACCCGGGTCTGATGAGCTAACTGGCCAATAACTCCATTTTGGTCCTCAACGGCGGACCAAAATGCTTAAGCGAGAGGTAACGTAGTACACTCATCAGGCCCTTATAAGCTAATCATACACATTCCCCACTTCCGATGTGGGACTAATGGGATGTTACACACGCGACACCCTCAGCATGTGAAATGGAAGTCTCCGACAAACTTCTAGTAGGGATCAGGATCCAATTAGCGTCTTAGTGTAATCTCGAGGGATTCAACCAATCACACTAAGCCCAAAAGGTATGCAACTCTTGCCGATCATAACTCCTTGTGATTCCCATCCTGTTTGGCCTCCAAATCACCATGATCTCGAGGGACTCGACCAACTATGATGTTCGGTTAAGTCAACACCATCGTTGCAAGATGAGTCTAATTCGATGATATACCCTCGAGGGACTCGACCAAGCAAACCATGTCTTTAGGTCACCAGTGACTTCTCTATGTCATAGGCAAGATAGCAAATCACGATGTAGGTGAGCCTTGAGGGACTCGACCAACTCAACATACACCAGGAATCGGTCCCTACCTATAACGATGGAAGGCCACGTGGGTCAAACTAATTGCCTCACGTTTACCAACTTTATATTATTGAGAGAGGGATTTCTATGATTTTGTCTCCTAATGTGACATGTCACATATATACATATTTAATATATATCTACAATGCATGCAAATATATATACACATATCTAGTAGGTATGTAAGCAATCACACCAGATGATTATAGACCACGACTTAATATGATTAGGCCTGAGCCATGTTGAATCTTGAATTTTGATGATGAAACCAATTGATAAGTGTTTATGATTTGATCTACATTTTGAGTGATACGGGATGCTTCGATTAGGGAGAGATAATTAAAGCAGGAAGAATCATGTTGGGTCGGAGGAAAACATGTCAGAAGATTGGACGTCGAGCCGGAGGATCGGTAGACGTATCGATAGAAGGCTTCGGGCCATGGATTCGGGCATCAGGCCAAAAAGAGCGGATATTGCGCTAAGGATATCGGAGTTGTAGAGGTCAACTAGCGATTGGGCAATAGGCTGCAAGAGAGGATGATGTGTCGAAGAATCGGAGAAAGCGTCGATGGACCAATGACATGCCGGACGACATGATTCATGCATAGTAATAATTGTCTAGATCGAAGTGTGTTTTTATGTGTGCAGGATTAGTTGTGATAGCAAGGCATAAAGCAAAATGAACTCCCGGAGTCAAGAACGTGATTTCGTTGAGAGTTCGAGAGTTCGTCGGAAGTCTGGACGTTCATCGGAAGTTCTGTCGGAATTGATCGAGAAGTCCTGGAGCTTGCCAAAGAAGCTCATCGGAACTCACCAAGAATATCATCGTGAAGTCTAGGAGCTTACCGGGAGTCCGCTGGAACATTACTGAGAGATCATCAGAAGTTCGCCGAAAGCTCGTCGGAAGAAACCATACTTATTTTGCTTAGAATATGTCTTAGGAATTGTAGTTAGCACATAATTAGCGTTGGGATTAGGAGGTAATCCCATCAACTCTGTTAGGAGCCAATTGGGCCCAAAGTTGGGCTGGTTTGGGCTAGATTCAATACCCAACCAGGATGTTGAAAGCCTGGCCGACGGTGGCACCGCTTAGAGACTTAATCTCCCAGGTGGTCTGGGCAGTGGTACCGCTGGCAGTAAATGCTGCCAGCAGTGGTACCGCCCCTGTTAGGCGGTGGTACCGCCCAATGCAGTGTCAGTGTCATTGTCAGACTGACATTGGTAGTGGTATCGCCCGTACTTAGAAAACCCAAGATGAGATGTTTTTAAGCTCCAAGTTTGAATCAACTTGAAGCCTATAAATACCCCTCTCATCCCTGGTTAAGAGACACAAGCATAGAGAGTTTAAAAGTGAGAAAATGTTGTAGAAATCTCTTGAGAAATCCCCTCCTCTAGCTTAAACTTAGAATTCTATTTAGAGAGGAGTGTGTGCTTGTAAAGGTGGTCTCCTAAACCTGTAAAAGGAGAATAGGGGTGTAAGAAGGAGGTTTTGCTCTTCGCCTATTAAAGGAAGATCGATAGTGCATGCCGGTGGCCTCGACGGAAGAGGAATCAGCGGAGTGGATGTAGGCACGACGTTCGAACCACTATAAAAATCAAGTTGGCCTTTTCTTTTATGTAATTTATCTTACTGCAAACCTCCTTACCTTCTTACTGTGCTTTTACTATGCCTATACTCGCATACACTTTCAATTTTCCGAAATAAGTTTTTATCATATGAAATGAAACATTTTCAGAACTGACATGATTTTTACCATTGCACTAATTCACTCGCCACCCCCTCCCCCACCCCACCCACCCCCCCTAGTGCCGACTCGTTCCTAACAGTTGGTATTAGAGCCTCGTTTTTCTCATTTGGTTTAACACCCAAAGTGAAATGGCTCTTTTCGGTTTTCAAGAGGGTCATTCTCTCATTCATCCTCCCTTGTTCAATGGGACTGACTATACATATTGGAAAACTCGAATGAGAGTTTTCTTGCTTTCCTTGGATTTAAATTTATAGAATATTGTTGAAAATTGTTTTCAAATGTCTTCTCTTCAAATGAACCATTAGAATGATTTGGAGAAGAAGACTTTTTCTCTAAATGCAAAGGCTATGAATGTCCTATTTTGCGCCTTTGATAAAACTGAGTTTAATCAGGTTTCTACTTGCGAAACGACTTTCGAAATATAGCACACTCTCGAAATCACACATGAAGGCATGAGTAGAGTAAAAGATTCTAAAGTCAATCTTTTAATGCATGATTTTGAATTTTTTCATATGAAACCAAGCGAAACCATTGGAGATATGTACACTTGTTTTACGGATGTCGTCAATAGTTTAAAAGCACTTGGTAAAACTTTTTCGGATTTTGAACTTGTAAACAAAATTTTACGTTCTCTTAATAAGAGTTGGGATCCGAAAGTAACTGCAATACAAGAGGCAAAAGATCTTAATAATTTTTCACTTGAAGAACTTTCTAGTTCATTGATCATATATGAAATGGCGCACAATGCATAAAACAAACTTAAGAACAACCTTCTAAAGAACAGGAAGGATTTAGCACTTCGAACAAAAGAAGACCACTCGAGCATAAGCTCAAGTGATAGTAACTTGAACTCCTCATGAAATTAAAAAAGTTTATGAAACAACGATTAAAGAAAAAAAATAAACTTAAAAAGAGCGAAACTACTTGCTATGAATGCAAGAAGAAGTTGCCGAAAGATGAATGAGTTTCTCTGAAGACAAAGAAAATCAACAAAGACGAGGTGGCAAACTACGTCTTAATGGCCTTCGACGATGAGGTAATCAAAATGCCTTAGTTTATTTCAAAATTACATGATGCTTTTCATGAGTTATTTTTAATTTAAAAAACTTATTTTTTAAAAAAATTACATGTTTAATAAATAAAAATACAAAAAATTATGAATCATGCTTATCTAGTAATTTTGAAAATAATCATGAAAATTACATATGTTATGATAAAGGAACAAAATGTTAGACTTAAATCATGCTAGATGTTTTAATGATAATGTGTATCTTAATGATTTTCATATTATTGAAAACACTTTATGAACTCACGCTTGATGAAATAATGTAATGATACATAATGATCATGCTTAATAAATTTATCTTTTGAAATTATGCATGATGATTTGAAGTAATGATGATTTTTGGGTGATTTATGCCTTATTGATCTTTGTCATAATCAATCTTGCATTTTCGGTTTTAAACATGATACATGTTTTATTCGGTTTTAAATATTATTGATACATGTTTTTATTTGGTATAAATGAAACAACTAAAAAGAGGAAAACATTTTTCTTGAAAATTTTTTTCTCTATTTTATTGATTTTGATGAATCTATTTGTATCATTTTTACGAATCTCTTGGACTTTTAAAATGATTTTGATGATTTAAATTTGAATAAATTTTTATCCAAATCATGATCTTGATTCTTTGATATTTACAAATTAAGATTTATTATGAATCAAGATTTTTCATTAATCGTTCTCTTATGATTCTTCTTGGTATTTTATTTAAAGAAGAGATTTACTATATGAATCATGTCTTTTGGTATTTAAGTGGTCTTATCTTTCATGACATCATCACTTTGTGGCTTCTATGCCTTGAAATGATTGAAATATTTTACACCATTATATTCTTCCCTTATTCTTTCTTGTTTACAATAACAAAATAGGGAAAGAAAATAGCTAACATCTCAAGAGAAAGTTTGCTACCTTGAATGATAAACTTAGACATGTTAGATCTCCCAAATGCATAAATTCATATACATTTTTTGGATTATGATCTTGATTTCTTGAATTTTAGACTTGATCTTTCATTTTTTATGATTAAAATAATGATTGAAATATTGGTGTAATTATGAATGATGATTTAGAATCATGCATGTAATGATGATTTTATATTTTGAAAATATACATGATGATTTGGTATTATGCATGCAATACTTCAACTAATGATAATGATGCATGCAATGATGAAATATTCATGATGAAAAATTGTTTTAACATTCATGACTTGATTTTTCATCTTTGTTATTTATCCTTTGTTATGATTTGAAAATTATTGTAAAGGGAAAAAGAGATACAAAACTATATTCTTCCCTTCTTTTTGACAATGACAAAATGGGAGATAGCTAGCTTGCTAGCTATCTTGCACAAGTCAAAAAGATGTAAAAACTTGCTTGCTTGCTTGCACGTCTAAAAAGAAGATGCAAACGTACTTCATGTAGCTTGCTTCATGTAAAACATTATATCTTGCTAGCTTGTTATCTTGCATTATTTTTCAAAAACTTGCTAGCCTTCATACTTCAAAGAGAAGTAATACTTGCCAAATTGCTAGCTTACATATTGTAAAATAATATAAAATTTTGCTAGCTTGCACTTTGCAAAGGAAGCAAAAAATGATACTTCTCAAAAGAGAAGAAAGAGCTTGCTATCTTGAACATCACCAGCTTGCCTATCTTAAGAAGCAAAAATACAAACTTGCAAAATTTACAATCATACACATCCTTAAAATTAATGATGATTTGGTGATTATGCATATTGTAAAGTGATATAAAAATGCTAGATTACACACTTCAACAAGAAAGCTATCTTGCATTTGCTTTTAAAATTTTTGCTAGCTTGTATATTGTTAACTTGCTATCTTACCATCTTGCATATCTAAAACTTGATAGCTTATATGATATAACACTTGCTAAATTTTCTAGCTTACAAATTGCGTGATGATAAAACTGAAGATTATGTTTATTATGCAATGATTTGATATTATATCTCAAACACTTGATAGGTGGAACTTCTCCTTTTTGTTGATGATAAAAGGGGAGAAGTATGATGATGTTATGCGTAAGTTTATGATAACATATTGCTTGGATCTTTGAATTCAATAGTTCTATCAATATGGCATATTGATAGGGGGAGTTTGGTTAAACTCCGGGAGTTAAAGTTAACTCCGTCATCAATTAGTTGTCATCATCAAAAAGGGGGAGATTGTTGAATCTTAGATTTTGATGATGAAACCAATTGATAAGTGTTTATGATTTGATCTGCGTTCTGAGTAACATAGGATGCTTCGATCAAGGGGAGACAATTAAAGCAGGAAGAATCATGTTGGGCCGGAGGAAAACATGTCAGAAGATTAGATGTCGAGCCGGAAGATTGGTCGACGTATTGACAGAAGGCTTCGAGCCATGGATTCGGGCATCGGGCCAAGAAGAGCGGATATTGCACCAAGGATATCGGAGTTACGGAGGTCAACTGGCCGATTGGGCAATAGACCGTAAGAGAGGATGATGCGCTGAAGAATCGGATGAAGCGTTGATGGACCAATGACATGTTGGACGACATGATTCATGCTTAGTAATAATTATCTAGATCAAAGTGTGTTTTTATGTGTGCAGGATTAACTATGATAGCAAGGCATAAAGCAAAATGAAGTCCCGGAGTCAAGAACGTGATTTCGTTGGGAGTTCGAGAGTTTGTCGGAAGTTCGGACGTTCATCGAAAGTTCTGCCAGAATTGACCGAGAAGTCCTAGAGCTTGCCAAAGAAGCTCGTCAGAACTCGCCAAGAAGATCGTCATGAAGTCTAGGAGCTTGCCGAGAGTCAGCTGGAACATTGCCGAGAGATCGTTGGAAGTTCGCCGGAAGCTCGCCGAAAGAAACCAGACTTATTTTACTTAGAATATGTCTTAGGAATCGTAGTTAGCACATAATTGAAGTTAAGATTAGGAGGTAATCCCATCAACTTTGTTAGGGGCCAACTGGGCCCAAAGTTGGGCTAGTTTGGGTTGGATTCAAGGCCCAACTAGGATGCTGAAAGCTTGGCCAGCGGTGGCACCGCTTGGGAGACTCAATCTCCCAGGTGGTCTAAGTGGTGGTACCACCCTTGTCAGGCGGTGGTACCGCTCAATGCAATGTCAGTGTTTGACTAACACTGATGGTGGTACCACCCGTACCTAAAAAACCCAAGATAAGATATTTTTAGGCTCCAAGTTTGAATCAACTTGAAGCCTATAAATACCCCTCTCATCCCTGATTAAGAGACACAAGCACAAAGAGTTTAAAAGTGAGAAAACGTTGTAGAAATCTCTTGCGAAATTCCCTTCTCTAGCTTAAACTTAGAATTATGTTTAGGGAGGAGTGTGTGCTTGTAAAAGTTGTCTCCTAAACCTGTGAAAAAGAGAAGATGGGTGTAAGAAGGAGGTTAATCTTCGCCTATTAAAGAAATATCGATAGTGGATGCCAGTGGCCTCGACGGAAGAAGAATCGGCAGAGTGGATGTAGGTCACGACGATCGAACCATTATAAAAATTCAGTTTGCCTTTTCTTTTATGCAATTTATCTTACTGCAAACCTCCTTATCTTCTTACTATGCTTTTACTACGCCTACACTTGCATACGCTTTCAAGTTTTCAAAAATGGTTTTTATCATACGAAACAAAATATTTTCAGAACCGACGTGATTTTTACCACTGCACTAATTCACCCCCCCCTCGTCCTTGTCGGTTCCGTCGACATCTCGATGCATCTCCATGCATCACGATCGTCCGTCTCGTGGGTCCCGCTATCATTTCCACGCTCCCGCTGCGCCACCTTATATGATTACAACTTAATCATAGGCACGCATGCCCAACAATAAACGAGAAATATAATGGAGGCTCGTATGCCCCAATAATAATAATCACAAGTACACATATCACACGGTCCATGATCATCCGTCCACACATCATACATCACAAGTATAAATCATCATCATGTACGACTACTAAATAATTATAAAAATAATAATTAATTAATATTTTTTGAAATCAAGGACATGTAGGGAATTTTTTGAATCCTGATAGGTATTTTCATAATTTGGGCAAAAGGACAGAACTGAAATTTCGGAAATTCATAGGGACAAAACAGTAGGTGGCCTGCCTGCACGAAGATGGCAACAAGAAGGCAGTCATCTCAGAGATCTCAAAGCGTAACAAGGGCAGCAACGGTTGCTACCCTTTCTCTCCTTTTGCGTCAACGATCTTGATGCGAAAAGCTTCGCCAAAACATAACATACGCAGTTCAAAACCAATCTATCACATGAACAACCTAGCTCTGATACTATTGTTGGGAAATCTTGGGGGCGACATCATATGCGCAGCAGAAGAATAGAAAACAAAATCCCCAATTTCTCAAAGATTTGTTCATCGTTGTATGAAGATTGGTGCATAAAATCCATGAAAAGATTAGTGCGCAAATTCTGCAAAACTTAAAACTACGTATAGAGTAGATTGTATTACCTAGGGAGATCGTATATCCCTGAATCCTTGCAGATCTCTAAGAGAGGGTGAAGAAGGTCAAGCACCCTCCTTTCTAGCGGTGATCCACACAAAAGGGCTGCGACGACGCTCCTCAAAACTCCTGCTTTGAGGTGGAGAGGAGGAGGAGAATAGGAGAGGCAAGCAAACGCTCTAGCTTATGAACCACTGAATCCCTCCTATTTATAGAGGTCCCCTATCAACTTAACCCTAATGGATCCTCCTCTATTGGGTATTGGATCTTCATCTAACTACCCAAGCCTCTTAGATTATTGGATCTCTATCCAATAATCTCTCATGGGTTTTTATTGGATCTTGCCCATGGGATCCAATAATTTAGGGGCTTATTGGATATCCAATAAGATATGGGGCTCGGCGGATATCTCATATCCGAACCTCTACTCATCGTAGCGCCTATCATATATGTGTGACCCTCTAGGCCCAATATCGAGTTGGTCGTGAGTCATACTTGTCAGAACTCATTCTGGCTTAGTGAATTATTATCTCCATAATAATTCACTCGACTCGTCGACTACAGACGTACTAGGCCACTATACCGCAATCCCCAGATGATACAGGGGAATCCAATCTATTGGACCTGTCTATCCTCAATTACCATGTACCTATAATCTCTCATCAATCTAATATCTCAAATATCGTATACCAGGTATGGTGTTGTCAAACCCATATGGTTTCTTCTCGAGTCTTGGTCTAATCGGATTCTCTCGGAGAACTCTTTCTCTATTAATCTGAATGACCCTAGCTAGGGATTTGTCTGAGCAAGAACACATGAGATATTCCTCTCATAACACCGAGAGTGGATGATCCTCTATCGACACTCAATAGCCCTCGTAAGGTTGACTACCACTCCCGATGACTAGTTGTGCTATATCTGGGACATCCAAACCTATTAGTTCAGTATTAAAGAATGGAGCACTCATATAGGACATCCTTGGTATCTCAAGTCTAAGGACCAGATACACCACTAGGACTACAGAATCACTATCTAACAATAAGGTATTATCAACCATCTAGCATTTCGTAAGTGGATCAATCAATGAACTCATTCTCCAATGAGCACTTGGACTATATCCCTAGTGTCCCCACACAAGCAACTATAAGACTAGCTACATCCATCAAATGGACGGGTATTTAGTACATCAATCTATCTGGTTATCTCGATATCCCTCTCGAGTAACCTATGATTGGGATTATTTAGGATTTGTGTTTAAAGGTGAATCGGTCTCATTATCGTGATCTCATCACGATCCAATTCTCATTGCACAAATCCAAGGACATCACAATATATACATGCATATATGTAATAGTCAATATAAAGTGATAAATACCAAAATATAATAAGCAAAATGACTATGTGTCAAGTCACACATGTCATCACTCACGTGATTGACTTGCTGGGCACCTATGACTATCAACATGCATATATGTAATAGTCAATATGAAGTGATAAATGCCAAAATATAAAAAGTAAAATGACTACGTGTCATGTCACACATGCCATCACTCATATGATTGGCTTGCTGGGCACCTATGACTAGCACTCTGGTCTTGATCGGTCATGGGCGGACCCTACGATTATAAAGTCGGGCTACGACCTTTTTGTATGCCAAGGTGCATAGGTGCACCTTGGCCCTTCTTTCTTCGAGCAGGTCGAGGTTTGCCCTGAGGCCTTCCTTGGAGTCATTTTCTTCGAAGGTGTTGGTTAGCCAAGTCAGGAATGTCATCTCGGGCAGGAGGACTGCTTTGATTTCGAACACTAGGCTGAACAGGGATTTTCCCGAAGCAACCTTGGGGGTTGTTTGCAGCACCCACAGGACGGAGTTCATCTACCCAAGCTCCATGTTCCCCAGTCACCCTTCTTTTGAGGCCTTCCAGAATTACTCGGTTCATGACTTCGACCTAGCCGTTAGTCTAGGGGTGTGCGACCGAGCTGAATTTTAATTGTATCACGTAGGATTGACAGTAGGCTTTAAACTTGGCATTGTTAAACTGGGTTCCATTGTTGGTCATGATAGCCTTTGGGATCCCGAACTGAGTGATGATGTTCCTCCATGTGATGCCTTGGACCTGTTTCTCCATGATAGATGCTAGGGGTTCAGCTTTGACCCACTTCGTGAAGTAGTCAACCCCGAGTATGAGGAAGTGTCATTGCCCTGACACTAGGGGGAAAGGTCTGAGAAGGTCGAGCCCCCATTGTGCGAAAGGCTAGGCTGCATCCATCGGAGTGAGGGGGACTGCGGGCTGGTGATGTAACTGGGCGTGCCTCTGACATTACTGGCATCGTTGCACATATGATAGGGCATCTTGGCGCATGGTCGGCCAATAGTATCCCTGTTTGAGGATCTTGAAGGCTAGTGTTCGGCCGCCGATGTGTTCCCCACAGATGCCCTTGTGGAGCTCGACGAGGACTATCTCGGCCTCGGGTGGTGCGAGGCAGCGTAGGAGGGGTTGAGAGAAAACTCTTCGATACAACTTTCTGCTAATCTCGTAGTACTTGGATTGGGCTCGTCTCAGTCATCGTGCGGCCATCAGGTCATCGAGTTGCGTTCCATTCCTTTTGAAGTGGAGGATATCTTCCATCCAATTCGGCGAGACCTCGGTTCCTCCTACATCGCAGGTTGGCACCATCGGGGCCATGAGGGATTCGGTTGTTGGTGCCTCTCCCGAGTTGTGAGCAGAGGCCAGCCTGGCTAAGGCATTAGCTTGCGCGTTCTATGCATAAGGTATCCTCATGACCGATAGGTGGTTGAAGCGGTGGGCGAGCCATCTTACTTCCACCAGGTATAGGGCCATTGTTGGGTCTCGGGCTTCGTAGCTCCTGTTGATGTGTCCCACCACCAGTTGATAGTCGCTAAAGGCCTTGAGGTCACCCACCTGCATTTCCAGGGTGAGGCGGAACCCGTGGAGTAATGCTTCATATTCGGTCTCGTTGTTGGTGGCCTTGAATCGTAGCTGAAGTGCCCATTCATAGGTTTCCCCAATTGGGCTCTTGAAGATGAGTTTGGCCCCTGCTCCCTCAGCGATTGCCGAGCCATCCACATACAGGGTCCATGTGCACTTGTTATGTCCCTGTTTAATAGCATGGTCCTCAGGGGTTAGTTCGGAGATGAAGTCGGCCAATACTTGGGCCTTTATGGCCGTCCTAGGGACGTATTGGATGTCGAATTCGCCGAGCTCAATCGACCATCGTAGCATCAGCCCCGAAGTGTCGAACTTTGAGATGATTTGCCACAGGGGTTGGTTGGTTATCACCTTGATTATATGGGCTTGAAAGTATGGTCACAGCTTTCGGGCCGTCTTTATCAATGCGAGAATCGATTTCTCGATCATGAGGTACCGTACCTCAGGACCAGCGAGAATGTGGCTGATGTAGTAGATAGGTTGCTATGCTGATGATGCCTCTCGGGTTACCACCAAGCTAACCGCTCGTGAAGAGGCCGCCAGGCAAAGACTGAGGACCTCGCCCGGCTCGGGCGATGCGAGTCGGGCCAATTGAGCGAGGTACGCCCTTAGCTTTCTGAAGGCTTCCTCGCATTCCGAGGTCCATGTGAAGCCATCGGCCTGTCGAAGAGCACGGAAGAAAGGGAGACTCTTGTCCCCGAGACACGACAAAAACCTGCTGAGCGCTACTAGTTTCCTTGTGAGGTGTTGCACTTCCTTGATTGAGCGTGTAGGCTGCATCTCTATTATGGCCTAAACCTTTTCCGGGTTGGCGTCTATTCCCCTTTGGTGGATGATGAATCCGAGGAACTTGCAGGAGCGAACCTCGAAGATGCACTTTAAAGGATTTAGGCGCATGTTGAACCACTTGAGGGTTTGGAAAGTCTCGACGAGGTCGGTCAGATGCGTACTTGTCGACTTGCTTTTTACGATCATGTTGTCGACGTATACCTCCATGTTCCCGCCAAGCTATTGTCTGAACATTTCATTAACCATCCTTTAGTATGTCGCCCCAGCATTTTTCAGACTGAAAGGAATCACTTTGTAGTAGTACACCCCCCTGTCAGTATTGAAAGCAGTATGATCTTGATCTTGCGATGCCATCTGAATCTGGTTATAACCTGAAAATGCATCCATAAACGTGAGAAGTTCGAAACCTGCTGTGGTATCTACTACCTAATCTATCCTCGGGAGTGGATAGCAATATTTGGGGCATGCTTGATTGAGATCGGTATAGTCGATACACATCCTCCAGCTTCCATTGTATTTCTTAACAAAGACTACATTTGACAACCACCGGGGGTATTTCACCTCGGTTATGAACCCAGCCACCCTAAGGTGGTCTATTTCATTACTGATCACCCTTTGCCATTCAGGGGCGAACTTCCTCGGCCTCTGTTACACAGGTCATGCTTCGGGGTGGATGTTGAGGTGGTGTTGGACTACCTCTGAGTTGATTCCGAGCATGTCTCGTGGGGACCATACGAACACATCAGCATTTTTCTTCAGAAAATCGAAAAGCTGAAACTAGTTTTCTTTGGGGAGCGTTGTTCTGACCTTCACGGTCATGTCGGGTCGGTCCCTTTTCAGGTGCACTTTAACAAGTTGTTCGGGTGATTCTTAGAGCGCCGGTATTCTGATTTCTTCATGGGGATCCAGGGCTTGCTGAGGTCATGGCTTCTTCGGGAGGGTGACCATCATTAGATATCACTGCCTTGATTCCCTGGGATCACTTCGGGATACCTCGACTCTCGCTAGCGTCGGAAACTTAATGGCTCGGTGGTAGGTGGAGACCACTACTTTCAACTTGTTGAGCGTCGGGCGATTGAGGATGGCGTTGTAGGCGGACAGCAGGTTGACTACCATGAAGGTGGTCATCATCATCTTGGTTCTTGGTTCTTGGTTCTTCCCCGATGGTAATAGGGAGGACAATAGTCCCGAGCGGGGAGATGGAATTCTCTGTAAATCCGGTGAGTGCCGACATCATGGGGGTGAGATCCTTGTTAGTTAGGCTAAGCTTCTTGAAGACATCAAGGTACAGCACGTCGGCATAGCTCCTGGTGTCGATCATCACCCTCTTCACTCGAGCATTGGCAATCTAGATGGAGATCACCAAAGCATCATCGTGGTGGAGGCGTTCGACTTCTTCGGTCCCGAAAGTGATTTCGGGTTCGAACTCAGGTATGGGGTGCTTCACCGCGCTGCACGCGTAGGCCTTCCTCGCCATTGTGCTACTGTCGCCAAAAGTCGGTCTACCAGTGATGATGTTGATTTGCTTCTCGACGAGGCCCCTGGGTCGCGGCGATGCTTCTCTTGGTTCTCTGAGGTAGCGCCCAAGGTGGCCTCTTCGGATCAATTCTTCGATTTGATTCCGGAGGTCATGGCAGTCCTCTGTGTCATGGTCGTAGTCACGATGGAACCTGCAATATTTAGATTAGTCCTTGTGAGTAGCTTTCAAGGGGTTGGGTTGTCGTAAAAGTCCTTTCTCCCTAATCTACATAAAGATCTCGATGCAAGAAGTGTTCAGGGGCAGAGGCGAGGGGTCTCAGGAGCAGCTACTCGGGTTGGTCGGGGGCAAACTTCCTATGGGGTTGCATTGCCGACGACCCCGAGATTGCCCCTCGAGCCTGTTCCACCCTCAGCCTCTTGCTATCCTCGCATCGTCCCGCCACTGAGGTTTCCACAGTGACATACTGATTGGCGCGCTGGAGCATCTCGGGGATGGTTGAGGGTGGCTTCTCGATTAGCGACCAGAAGAACCTTGAGGGTCGTAAGCCCATCAAGAAAGCTAGCATGATTAGGGAGGGATGAGCATTTGGGAACCCTCGGATTTCGATGGAGAAGCGTGTGACGAATTGGGAAAGTGATTCGCCCTCGCCTTAGGACAACGCGAGAAGCATGGCCATGGAAGGCCTGGGTCGCACACTGGCTAGGAAGTTTTGCTCGAACCCTCTTGCAAGCTAATCGAACGAAGAGATTGTGCCCAGTTGTAGCCGGCTAAACCATGCCTGCGCTAGTCCTCTGAAGGTAGTCGGGAACACCTGACACATCATTGCGTCGGATGCGCCGTAGAGGGCCATTTGAGCCTGAAATGCGACGACATGCTCCGTAGGGTCGAAGCCGCCATCGTACGTCTCTAATGTCGGTAGTCTGAAATTGAGCAGCATAGGCTTGTCTTAGATTTCCTGAGCGAAAGGGGATCCACCTGAACTATTTTCCCCAGTCTCGTCATGCGACTTTTGAAATTCGCGTTGGAACTCATCCAGGCATCAGTTGACCACGGATAGCTAGACCCTAAAAGAACCACCTACCGAGTCTGACGATACTATGTCAGGCTCGAGGGGAGTCGGTGTATGTCGATGAGGTGTTGGTGTGCTTTGACCAGGTAGGTTTCCTGGGGTTGTGGTTTGCTCTCGGGCTTCTCTAATCCCGACCTGCTCCCCGTTTGGCCTCTGCAGTGCTGAGTCGGTTGGTGGTGTCATTAACTGCACGATCTGTGGGATGAGGGGGACGATTGTTTACATCATAACTGCAAGGCCTGTACTTGTTTGGCCAGGCCGAGGAACACCTCGGGCGAAATGACCGAGGGTCTCATGGTATATCTAGGGGGGGAGTCTTGGATCGTTGAATAGGCACCAATAGTGGTTTGGCGTCAGGATGCCCCCATCCCTAGGGAGGGGCTGATCTCCGAGTCTGAAAGGGAGGTGAGCATTTGGTGGTTCTCCCTCGGGGTGAGCTCCTCCGGGGTGCTCCTACGACATCGGCCCTCCTTCTAGTACCAAAAATGTTAGGGAACTTTTGCTCCGTGGCCGAAGAGTCAGCACGGCTTATTCCACGAACCAATGTCCGGAGCTCCCGAGGTGGTTGGCGACACTTTTCTTGGTCGGACGATGGATGAGCCGGGGACAAGCTAAGTCACTAGTCGGGTAGGTCGCTCCTCCGAGGTGACTGAACTCCTACACATAGACTCTGGTCGGGGTGTTCCTGAGTTGGGTCCCTCGTAGATTAAGTTAGTGATCTCCTCCTCTTTTTTGTCCTTGCCCTTGGCCAAGTGTCGGCCAAGGGTTTTTATATAGTTACCCGAGGATCGGTCATACATGGATTTGGCACGACGGCCGACCCCCGAGTGTCCAGA
Source organism: Musa acuminata AAA Group (assembly GCF_036884655.1). NCBI lineage: Eukaryota > Viridiplantae > Streptophyta > Magnoliopsida > Zingiberales > Musaceae > Musa > Musa acuminata. The sequence continues at coordinate 16,872,778 of NC_088355.1, read as the reverse complement.
TGGTCCCTTTGTAGGTGCGTCGCCCAATGATCGTGGAACGGTGCCGTCCTGGGCTTTCTAGGACGGGACTTACCGAGGGGGCGCCTTCCCGAGCGAGCTTCGGTTCGACGTGGGGAGTCAGCCCTGACTTGGCAGGGGCTTGACGTGACATGGATTGTAATGTGGCCGGTATCCAAAATATGCCTCAGTAGAATTATACCGAAAATTATAGAGTGCAAGAGAGCCAAATCATTATCATATTCCTCCCCACCAAATCTTCATCACATTGGTCAACTACT